>NW_027479252.1:0-174093 GCF_051014685.1 Ptiloglossa arizonensis | reverse complement strand
ATTCTGGTTAAGCGTTTGGAGCAGCAGAATTGCGAAAAATTGTATGCCTTCTCAACATATCTTGGCTTCAAACTCCCATATCTCGCGAACGGATTGACCTAACCCAAAAATTCCTATTGCATCTGAAGTAGAAACTCGCCCGATTACAACGGTATGTGTATTTTTTCCCTAGGCCATTCTGGTTAAGCGTTTGGATCAGCAGAATTGCGAAAAATTGTTAGCCTTCTCAACATTTCTTGTCTTCAAACTCCCATATCTCGCGAACGGATTGACCTAACCAAAAATTCCTGTTGCGTGTGAAAGTAGAAACACGCCCGATTACAACGGAATGTGTATTTTTTCCCTAGGCCATTCTGTTAAGCGTTTGGAGCAGCAGAATTGCGAAAAATGTTTTGCCTTCTCAACCATTTCTTAGCTTCAAAGTCCATATCTCGCGAACGGATTGACCTAACCCAAAAATTCCTATTGCATCTGAAAGTAGAAACTCGCCCGATTACAACGTATGTGTATTTTTTCCCTAGCCACTCTGGTTAAGCGTTTGGAGCAGCAGAATTGCGAAAAATGTTTTGCCTTCTCAACCATTTCTTGGCTTCAAACTCCCATATGTCGCGAACGGAATGACCTAACCCAAAAACTCCTGTTGCATCTGAAAGTAGAAACTCGCCCGATTACAACGGTATGTGTATTTTTTCCCTAGCCCTTTCTGGTTAAGCGTTTGGAGCAGCAGAATTGCGAAAAATTTGTTGTCCTCTCAACCATTTCTTAGCTTCAATGTCCCGTATCTCGCGAACGGATTGACCGAACCAAAAATTCCTGCTGCGTCTGAAAGTAGTAACTCGCCCGATTACAGCGGTATGCGTATTTTTTCCCTAGGCCATTCTGGTTAAGCGTTTGGAGCAGCAGAATTGCGAAAAATTGTATGCCTTCTCAACCATATCTTGGCTTCAAACTCCCATATCTCGCGAACGGATTGACCTAACCCAAAAATTCCTATTGCATCTGAAAGTAGAAACTCGCCCGATTACAACGGTATGTGTATTTTTCCCTAGGCCATTCTGGTTAAGCGTTTGGATCAGCAGAATTGCGAAAAATTGTTAGCCTTCCCAACCATTTCTTGTCTTCAAACTCCATATCTCGCGAACGGATTGACCTAACCCAAAATTCCTGTTGCGTGTGAAAGTAGAAACACCCGATTACAACGGAATGTGTATTTTTTCCCTAGGCCATTCTGGTTAAGCGTTTGGAGCAGCAGAATTGCGAAAAATGTTTTGCCTTCTCAACCATATCTTAGCTTCAAAGTCCCATATCTCGCGAACGGATTGACCTAACCCAAAAAATTCCTATTGCATCTGAAAGTAGAAACTCGCCCGATTACAACGGTATGTGTATTTTTTCCCTAGGCCATCTGGTTAAGCGTTTGGAGCAGCAGAATTGCGAAAAATTTTTTGCCTTCTCAACCATTTCTTGGCTTCAAACTCCCATATCTCGCGAACGGATTGACCTAACCCAAAAATTCCTGTTGCGTGTGAAAGTAGAAAATCGCCCGATTACAACGGTATGTGTATTTCTTCCCTAGCCCATTCTGGTTAAGCGTTTGGAGCAGCAGAATTGCGAAAAATTTGTTGTCTTCTCAACCATTTCTTAGCTTCAAAGTCCCATATCTCGCGAACGGATTGACCAAACCCAAAAATTCCTGCTGCGCCAGAAAGTAGAAACTCGCGCGATTACAACGGTATGTGTATTTTTTCCCTAGGCCATTCTGGTTAAGCGTTTGGATCAACAGAATTGCGAAAAATTGTATGCCTTCTCAACCATTTCTTGGCTTCAAATTCCCATATCTCGCGAACGGATTGACCTAACGCAAAAATTCCTGTTGCGTGTGAAAGTAGAAACTCGCCCGATTACAACGGTATGTGTATTTTTTCCCTAGCCCATTCTGGTTAAGCGTTTGGGGCAGCAGAATTGCGAAAAATTTGTTGTCTTATCAACCATTTCTTAGCTTCAAAGTCCCATATCTCGCGAACGGATTGACCGAACCCAAAAATTCCTGCTGCGTCTGAAAGTAGAAATTCGCCCGATTACAACGGTATTCGAATTTTTTCCCTAGGCCATTCTGGTTAAGCGTTTGGAGCTGCAGAATTGCGAAAAATGTCTTGCCTTCTCAACCATTTCTTGGTTTCAAACTCCCATATCTCGCGAACGGATTGACCTAACCGAAAAATTCCTATTGCATCTGAAAGTAGAAACTCGCCCGATTACAGCGGTATGTGTATTTTTTCCCTAGGCCATACTGGTTAAGCGTTTGGAGCAGCAGAATTGCGAAAAATTTGTTGTCTTCTCAACCATTTCTTAGCTTCAAACTCCCATATCTCGCGAACGGATTGACCTAACCCAAAAATTGCTGTTACATCTGAAAGTAGAAACTCGCCCGTTTACAACGGTATGTGTATTATTTCCCTAGGCCATTCTGGTTAAGCGTTTGGAGCAGCAGAATTGCGAAAAATGTTTTGCCTTCTCAACCATTTCTTGGCTTCAAACTCCCATATCTCCCGAACGGATTGACCTAACCCAAAAATTCCTGTTGCATCTGAAAGTAGAAACTCGCCCGATTACAACGGTATGTGTATCTTTTCCCTAGCCCACTCTGGTTAAGCGTTTGGAGCAGCAGAATTGCGAAAAATGTTTTGCCTTCTCAACCATTTCTTGGCTTCAAACTCCCATATGTCGCGAACGGATTGACCTAACCCAAAAATTCCTGTTGCATCTGAAAGTAGAAACTCGCCCGATTACAACGGTATGTGTATTTTTTCCCTAGCCCATTCTGGTTAAGCGTTTGGAGCAGCAGAATTGCGAAAAATTTGTTGTCTTCTCAACCATTTCTTAGCTTCAAAGTCCCATATCTCGCGAACGGATTGACCGAACCCAAAAATTCCTGCTGCGTCTGAAAGTAGAAATTCGCCCGATTACAACGGTATGCGAATTTTTTCCCTAGGCCATTCTGGTTAAGCGTTTGGAGCCGCAGAATTGCGAAAAATGTTTTGCCTTCTCAACCATTTCTTGGTTTCAAACTCCCATATCTCGCGAACGGATTGACCTAACCCAAAAATTCCTATTGCATCTGAAAGTAGAAACTCGCCCGATTACGACGGTATGTGTATTTTTTCCCTAGCCCATTCCGGTTAAGCGTTTGGAGCAGCAGAATTGCGAAAAATTTGTTGCCTTCTCAACCATTTCTTAGCTTCAAAGTCCCATATCTCGCGAACGGATTGACCAAACCCAAAAATTCCTGCTGCGCCAGAAAGTAGAAACTCGCCCGATTACAACGGTATGCGTATTTTTTCCCTAGGCCATTCTGGTTAAGCGTTTGGAGCAGCAGAATTGCGAAAAATGTTTTGCCTTCTCAACCATTTCTTGGCTTCAAACTCCCATATCTCCCGAACGGATTGACCTAACCCAAAAATTCCTGTTGCATCTGAAAGTAGAAACTCGCCCGATTACAACGGTATGTGTATTTTTTCCCTAGCCCATTCCGGTTAAGCGTTTGGAGCAGCAGAATTGCGAAAAATTTGTTGCCTTCTCAACCATTTCTTAGCTTCAAAGTCCCATATCTCGCGAACGGATTGACCAAACCCAAAAATTCCTGCTGCGCCAGAAAGTAGAAACTCGCCCGATTACAACAGTATGCGTATTTTTTCCCTAGGCCATTCTGGTTAAGCGTTTGGAGCAGCAGAATTGCGAAAAATGTTTTGCCGTCTCAACCATTTCTTGGCTTCAAACTCCCATATCTCCCGAACGGATTGACCTAACCCAAAAATTCCTGTTGCATCTGAAAGTAGAAACTCGCCCGATTACAACGGTATGTGTATTTTTTCCCTAGCCCACTCTGGTTAAGCGTTTGGAGCAGCAGAATTGCGAAAAATGTTTTGCCTTCTCAACCATTTCTTGGCTTCAAACTCCCATATGTCGCGAACGGAATGACCTAACCCAAAAATTCCTGTTGCATCTGAAAGTAGAAACTCGCCCGATTACAACGGTATGTGTATTTTTTCCCTAGCCCTTTCTGGTTAAGCGTTTGGAGCAGCAGAATTGCGAAAAATTTGTTGTCCTCTCAACCATTTCTTAGCTTCAATGTCCCGTATCTCGCGAACGGATTGACCGAACCCAAAAATTCCTGCTGCGTCTGAAAGTAGTAACTCGCCCGATTACAGCGGTATGCGTATTTTTTCCCTAGGCCATTCTGGTTAAGCGTTTGGAGCAGCAGAATTGCGAAAAATTGTATGCCTTCTCAACCATATCTTGGCTTCAAACTCCCATATCTCGCGAACGGATTGACCTAACCCAAAAATTCCTATTGCATCTGAAAGTAGAAACTCGCCCGATTACAACGGTATGTGTATTTTTTCCCTAGGCCATTCTGGTTAAGCGTTTGGATCAGCAGAATTGCGAAAAATTGTTAGCCTTCTCAACCATTTCTTGTCTTCAAACTCCCATATCTCGCGAACGGATTGACCTAACCCAAAAATTCCTGTTGCGTGTGAAAGTAGAAACACGCCCGATTACAACGGAATGTGTATTTTTTCCCTAGGCCATTCTGGTTAAGCGTTTGGAGCAGCAGAATTGCGAAAAATGTTTTGCCTTCTCAACCATTTCTTAGCTTCAAAGTCCCATATCTCGCGAACGGATTGACCTAATCCAAAAATTCCTATTGCATCTGAAAGTAGAAACTCGCCCGATTACAACGGTATGTGTATTTTTTCCCTAGCCCATTCCGGTTAAGCGTTTGGAGCAGCAGAATTGCGAAAAATTTGTTGCCTTCTCAACCATTTCTTAGCTTCAAAGTCCCATATCTCGCGAACGGATTGACCAAACCCAAAAATTCCTGCTGCGCCAGAAAGTAGAAACTCGCCCGATTACAACAGTATGCGTATTTTTTCCCTAGGCCATTCTGGTTAAGCGTTTGGAGCAGCAGAATTGCGAAAAATGTTTTGCCGTCTCAACCATTTCTTGGCTTCAAACTCCCATATCTCCCGAACGGATTGACCTAACCCAAAAATTCCTGTTGCATCTGAAAGTAGAAACTCGCCCGATTACAACGGTATGTGTATTTTTTCCCTAGCCCACTCTGGTTAAGCGTTTGGAGCAGCAGAATTGCGAAAAATGTTTTGCCTTCTCAACCATTTCTTGGCTTCAAACTCCCATATGTCGCGAACGGAATGACCTAACCCAAAAATTCCTGTTGCATCTGAAAGTAGAAACTCGCCCGATTACAACGGTATGTGTATTTTTTCCCTAGCCCTTTCTGGTTAAGCGTTTGGAGCAGCAGAATTGCGAAAAATTTGTTGTCCTCTCAACCATTTCTTAGCTTCAATGTCCCGTATCTCGCGAACGGATTGACCGAACCCAAAAATTCCTGCTGCGTCTGAAAGTAGTAACTCGCCCGATTACAGCGGTATGCGTATTTTTTCCCTAGGCCATTCTGGTTAAGCGTTTGGAGCAGCAGAATTGCGAAAAATTGTATGCCTTCTCAACCATATCTTGGCTTCAAACTCCCATATCTCGCGAACGGATTGACCTAACCCAAAAATTCCTATTGCATCTGAAAGTAGAAACTCGCCCGATTACAACGGTATGTGTATTTTTTCCCTAGGCCATTCTGGTTAAGCGTTTGGATCAGCAGAATTGCGAAAAATTGTTAGCCTTCTCAACCATTTCTTGTCTTCAAACTCCCATATCTCGCGAACGGATTGACCTAACCCAAAAATTCCTGTTGCGTGTGAAAGTAGAAACACGCCCGATTACAACGGAATGTGTATTTTTTCCCTAGGCCATTCTGGTTAAGCGTTTGGAGCAGCAGAATTGCGAAAAATGTTTTGCCTTCTCAACCATTTCTTAGCTTCAAAGTCCCATATCTCGCGAACGGATTGACCTAATCCAAAAATTCCTATTGCATCTGAAAGTAGAAACTCGCCCGATTACAACGGTATGTGTATTTTTTCCCTAGCCCATTCCGGTTAAGCGTTTGGAGCAGCAGAATTGCGAAAAATTTGTTGCCTTCTCAACCATTTCTTAGCTTCAAAGTCCCATATCTCGCGAACGGATTGACCAAACCCAAAAATTCCTGCTGCGCCAGAAAGTAGAAACTCGCCCGATTACAACGGTATGCGTATTTTTTCCCTAGGCCATTCTGGTTAAGCGTTTGGAGCAGCAGAATTGCGAAAAATGTTTTGCCTTCTCAACCATTTCTTGGCTTCAAACTCCCATATCTCCCGAACGGATTGACCTAACCCAAAAATTCCTGTTGCATCTGAAAGTAGAAACTCGCCCGATTACAACGGTATGTGTATTTTTTCCCTAGCCCATTCCGGTTAAGCGTTTGGAGCAGCAGAATTGCGAAAAATTTGTTGCCTTCTCAACCATTTCTTAGCTTCAAAGTCCCATATCTCGCGAACGGATTGACCAAACCCAAAAATTCCTGCTGCGCCAGAAAGTAGAAACTCGCCCGATTACAACAGTATGCGTATTTTTTCCCTAGGCCATTCTGGTTAAGCGTTTGGAGCAGCAGAATTGCGAAAAATGTTTTGCCGTCTCAACCATTTCTTGGCTTCAAACTCCCATATCTCCCGAACGGATTGACCTAACCCAAAAATTCCTGTTGCATCTGAAAGTAGAAACTCGCCCGATTACAACGGTATGTGTATTTTTTCCCTAGCCCACTCTGGTTAAGCGTTTGGAGCAGCAGAATTGCGAAAAATGTTTTGCCTTCTCAACCATTTCTTGGCTTCAAACTCCCATATGTCGCGAACGGAATGACCTAACCCAAAAATTCCTGTTGCATCTGAAAGTAGAAACTCGCCCGATTACAACGGTATGTGTATTTTTTCCCTAGCCCTTTCTGGTTAAGCGTTTGGAGCAGCAGAATTGCGAAAAATTTGTTATCCTCTCAACCATTTCTTAGCTTCAATGTCCCGTATCTCGCGAACGGATTGACCGAACCCAAAAATTCCTGCTGCGTCTGAAAGTAGTAACTCGCCCGATTACAGCGGTATGCGTATTTTTTCCCTAGGCCATTCTGGTTAAGCGTTTGGAGCAGCAGAATTGCGAAAAATTGTATGCCTTCTCAACCATATCTTGGCTTCAAACTCCCATATCTCGCGAACGGATTGACCTAACCCAAAAATTCCTATTGCATGTGAAAGTAGAAACTCGCCCGATTACAACGGTATGTGTATTTTTTCCCTAGCCCTTTCTGGTTAAGCGTTTGGAGCAGCAGAATTGCGAAAAATTGTATGCCTTCTCAACCATATCTTGGCTTCAAACTCCCATATCTCGCGAACGGATTGACCTAACCCAAAAATTCCTATTGCATCTGAAAGTAGAAACTCGCCCGATTACAACGGTATGTGTATTTTTTCCCTAGGCCATTCTGGTTAAGCGTTTGGATCAGCAGAATTGCGAAAAATTGTTAGCCTTCTCAACCATTTCTTGTCTTCAAACTCCCATATCTCGCGAACGGATTGACCTAACCCAAAAATTCCTGTTGCGTGTGAAAGTAGAAACACGCCCGATTACAACGGAATGTGTATTTTTTCCCTAGGCCATTCTGGTTAAGCGTTTGGAGCAGCAGAATTGCGAAAAATGTTTTGCCTTCTCAACCATTTCTTAGCTTCAAAGTCCCATATCTCGCGAACGGATTGACCAAACCCAAAAATTCCTGCTGCGCCAGAAAGTAGAAACTCGCCCGATTACAACGGTATGCGTATTTTTTCCCTAGGCCATTCTGGTTAAGCGTTTGGAGCAGCAGAATTGCGAAAAATGTTTTGCCTTCTCAACCATTTCTTGGCTTCAAACTCCCATATCTCCCGAACGGATTGACCTAACCCAAAAATTCCTGTTGCATCTGAAAGTAGAAACTCGCCCGATTACAACGGTATGTGTATTTTTTCCCTAGCCCATTCCGGTTAAGCGTTTGGAGCAGCAGAATTGCGAAAAATTTGTTGCCTTCTCAACCATTTC
Organism: Ptiloglossa arizonensis; assembly: GCF_051014685.1. NCBI lineage: Eukaryota > Metazoa > Arthropoda > Insecta > Hymenoptera > Colletidae > Ptiloglossa > Ptiloglossa arizonensis. The sequence goes on along the minus strand of NW_027479252.1, from coordinate 166,080 downwards.
TTAGCTTCAAAGTCCCATATCTCGCGAACGGATTGACCAAACCCAAAAATTCCTGCTGCGCCAGAAAGTAGAAACTCGCCCGATTACAACAGTATGCGTATTTTTTCCCTAGGCCATTCTGGTTAAGCGTTTGGAGCAGCAGAATTGCGAAAAATGTTTTGCCGTCTCAACCATTTCTTGGCTTCAAACTCCCATATCTCCCGAACGGATTGACCTAACCCAAAAATTCCTGTTGCATCTGAAAGTAGAAACTCGCCCGATTACAACGGTATGTGTATTTTTTCCCTAGCCCACTCTGGTTAAGCGTTTGGAGCAGCAGAATTGCGAAAAATGTTTTGCCTTCTCAACCATTTCTTGGCTTCAAACTCCCATATGTCGCGAACGGAATGACCTAACCCAAAAATTCCTGTTGCATCTGAAAGTAGAAACTCGCCCGATTACAACGGTATGTGTATTTTTTCCCTAGCCCTTTCTGGTTAAGCGTTTGGAGCAGCAGAATTGCGAAAAATTTGTTATCCTCTCAACCATTTCTTAGCTTCAATGTCCCGTATCTCGCGAACGGATTGACCGAACCCAAAAATTCCTGCTGCGTCTGAAAGTAGTAACTCGCCCGATTACAGCGGTATGCGTATTTTTTCCCTAGGCCATTCTGGTTAAGCGTTTGGAGCAGCAGAATTGCGAAAAATTGTATGCCTTCTCAACCATATCTTGGCTTCAAACTCCCATATCTCGCGAACGGATTGACCTAACCCAAAAATTCCTATTGCATCTGAAAGTAGAAACTCGCCCGATTACAACGGTATGTGTATTTTTTCCCTAGCCCTTTCTGGTTAAGCGTTTGGAGCAGCAGAATTGCGAAAAATTTGTTGTCCTCTCAACCATTTCTTAGCTTCAATGTCCCGTATCTCGCGAACGGATTGACCGAACCCAAAAATTCCTGCTGCGTCTGAAAGTAGTAACTCGCCCGATTACAGCGGTATGCGTATTTTTTCCCTAGGCCATTCTGGTTAAGCGTTTGGAGCAGCAGAATTGCGAAAAATTGTATGCCTTCTCAACCATATCTTGGCTTCAAACTCCCATATCTCGCGAACGGATTGACCTAACCCAAAAATTCCTATTGCATCTGAAAGTAGAAACTCGCCCGATTACAACGGTATGTGTATTTTTTCCCTAGGCCATTCTGGTTAAGCGTTTGGATCAGCAGAATTGCGAAAAATTGTTAGCCTTCTCAACCATTTCTTGTCTTCAAACTCCCATATCTCGCGAACGGATTGACCTAACCCAAAAATTCCTGTTGCGTGTGAAAGTAGAAACACGCCCGATTACAACGGAATGTGTATTTTTTCCCTAGGCCATTCTGGTTAAGCGTTTGGAGCAGCAGAATTGCGAAAAATGTTTTGCCTTCTCAACCATTTCTTAGCTTCAAAGTCCCATATCTCGCGAACGGATTGACCTAACCCAAAAATTCCTATTGCATCTGAAAGTTGAAACTCGCCCGATTACAACGGTATGTGTATTTTTTCCCTAGCCCATTCCGGTTAAGCGTTTGGAGCAGCAGAATTGCGAAAAATTTGTTGCCTTCTCAACCATTTCTTAGCTTCAAAGTCCCATATCTCGCGAACGGATTAACCAAACCCAAAAATTCCTGCTGCGCCAGAAAGTAGAAACTCGCCCGATTACAACGGTATGCGTATTTTTTCCCTAGGCCATTCTGGTTAAGCGTTTGGAGCAGCAGAATTGCGAAAAATGTTTTGCCTTCTCAACCATTTCTTGGCTTCAAACTCCCATATCTCCCGAACGGATTGACCTAACCCAAAAATTCCTGTTGCATCTGAAAGTAGAAACTCGCCCGATTACAACGGTATGTGTATTTTTTCCCTAGGCCATTCTGGTTAAGCGTTTGGATCAGCAGAATTGCGAAAAATTGTTAGCCTTCTCAACCATTTCTTGTCTTCAAACTCCCATATCTCGCGAACGGATTGACCTAACCCAAAAATTCCTGTTGCGTGTGAAAGTAGAAACACGCCCGATTACAACGGAATGTGTATTTTTTCCCTAGGCCATTCTGGTTAAGCGTTTGGAGCAGCAGAATTGCGAAAAATGTTTTGCCTTCTCAACCATTTCTTAGCTTCAAAGTCCCATATCTCGCGAACGGATTGACCTAACCCAAAAATTCCTATTGCATCTGAAAGTAGAAACTCGCCCGATTACAACGGTATGTGTATTTTTTCCCTAGCCCACTCTGGTTAAGCGTTTGGAGCAGCAGAATTGCGAAAAATGTTTTGCCTTCTCAACCATTTCTTGGCTTCAAACTCCCATATGTCGCGAACGGAATGACCTAACCCAAAAATTCCTGTTGCATCTGAAAGTAGAAACTCGCACGATTACAACGGTATGTGTATTTTTTCCCTAGCCCTTTCTGGTTAAGCGTTTGGAGCAGCAGAATTGCGAAAAATTTGTTGTCCTCTCAACCATTTCTTAGCTTCAATGTCCCGTATCTCGCGAACGGATTGACCGAACCCAAAAATTCCTGCTGCGTCTGAAAGTAGTAACTCGCCCGATTACAGCGGTATGCGTATTTTTTCCCTAGGCCATTCTGGTTAAGCGTTTGGAGCAGCAGAATTGCGAAAAATTGTATGCCTTCTCAACCATATCTTGGCTTCAAACTCCCATATCTCGCGAACGGATTGACCTAACCCAAAAATTCCTATTGCATCTGAAAGTAGAAACTCGCCCGATTACAACGGTATGTGTATTTTTTCCCTAGGCCATTCTGGTTAAGCGTTTGGATCAGCAGAATTGCGAAAAATTGTTAGCCTTCTCAACCATTTCTTGTCTTCAAACTCCCATATCTCGCGAACGGATTGACCTAACCCAAAAATTCCTGTTGCGTGTGAAAGTAGAAACACGCCCGATTACAACGGAATGTGTATTTTTTCCCTAGGCCATTCTGGTTAAGCGTTTGGAGCAGCAGAATTGCGAAAAATGTTTTGCCTTCTCAACCATTTCTTAGCTTCAAAGTCCCATATCTCGCGAACGGATTGACCTAACCCAAAAATTCCTATTGCATCTGAAAGTAGAAACTCGCCCGATTACAGCGGTATGTGTATTTTTTCCCTAGGCCATTCTGGTTAAGCGTTTGGAGCAGCAGAATTGCGAAAAATTTTTTGCCTTCTCAACCATTTCTTGGCTTCAAACTCCCATATCTCGCGAACGGATTGACCTAACCCAAAAATTCCTGTTGCGTGTGAAAGTAGAAAATCGCCCGATTACAACGGTATGTGTATTTCTTCCCTAGCCCATTCTGGTTAAGCGTTTGGAGCAGCAGAATTGCGAAAAATTTGTTGTCTTCTCAACCATTTCTTAGCTTCAAAGTCCCATATCTCGCGAACGGATTGACCAAACCCAAAAATTCCTGCTGCGCCAGAAAGTAGAATCTCGCCCGATTACAACGGTATGTGTATTTTTTCCCTAGGCCATTCTGGTTAAGCGTTTGGATCAACAGAATTGCGAAAAATTGTATGCCTTCTCAACCATTTCTTGGCTTCAAATTCCCATATCTCGCGAACGGATTGACCTAACGCAAAAATTCCTGTTGCGTGTGAAAGTAGAAACTCGCCCGATTACAACGGTATGTGTATTTTTTCCCTAGCCCATTCTGGTTAAGCGTTTGGGGCAGCAGAATTGCGAAAAATTTGTTGTCTTATCAACCATTTCTTAGCTTCAAAGTCCCATATCTCGCGAACGGATTGACCGAACCCAAAAATTCCTGCTGCGTCTGAAAGTAGAAATTCGCCCGATTACAACGGTATTCGAATTTTTTCCCTAGGCCATTCTGGTTAAGCGTTTGGAGCTGCAGAATTGCGAAAAATGTTTTGCCTTCTCAACCATTTCTTGGTTTCAAACTCCCATATCTCGCGAACGGATTGACCTAACCGAAAAATTCCTATTGCATCTGAAAGTAGAAACTCGCCCGATTACAGCGGTATGTGTATTTTTTCCCTAGGCCATACTGGTTAAGCGTTTGGAGCAGCAGAATTGCGAAAAATTTGTTGTCTTCTCAACCATTTCTTAGCTTCAAACTCCCATATCTCGCGAACGGATTGACCTAACCCAAAAATTGCTGTTACATCTGAAAGTAGAAACTCGCCCGTTTACAACGGTATGTGTATTATTTCCCTAGGCCATTCTGGTTAAGCGTTTGGAGCAGCAGAATTGCGAAAAATGTTTTGCCTTCTCAACAATTTCTTGGTTTCAAACTCCCATATCTCGAGAACGGACTGACCTAACCCAAAAATTCCTGTTGCGTCTGAAACTAGAAACTCGCCCGATTACGACGGTATGTGTATTTTTTCCCTAGCCCATTCCGGTTAAGCGTTTGGAGCAGCAGAATTGCGAAAAATTTGTTGTGTTCTCAACCATTTCTTAGCTTCAAAGTCCCATATCTCGCGAAGGGATTGACCAAACCCAAAAATTCCTGCTGCTTCTGAAAGTAGAAACTCGCCCGATTACAACGGTATACGTATTTTTTCCCTAGGTCATTCTGGTTAAGCGTTTGGAGCAGCAGAATTGCGAAAAATTTCTTCTCTTCTCAACCATTTCTTAGCTTCAAACTCCCATATCTCGCGAACGGATTGACGTAACCCAAAAATTCCTATTGCATCTGAAAGTAGAAACTCGCCCGATTACAACGGTACGTGAATTTTTCCCTTAGGCCATTCTGGTTAAGCGACTGGAGCAGCAGAAGTGCGAAAAATTTATTGTCTTGTCAACCATTTCTTAGCTTCAAAGTCCCATATCTCGCGAACGGATTGACCTAAGCCAAAAATTCCTGTTGCGTGTGAAAGTGGAAACTCGCCCGATTACAACGGTATGTGTATTTTTTCCCTAGCCCATTCTGGTTAAGCGTTTGGATCAGCAGAATTGCGAAAAATTGTATGCCTTCTCAACCATTTCTTGGCTTCAAACTCCCATATCTCGCGAACGGATTGACCTAACCCAAAAATTCCTGTTGCGTGTGAAAGTAGAAACTCGCCCGATTACAACGGTATGTGTATTTTTTCCCTAGGCCATTCTGGTTAAGCGTTTGGGTCAGCAGAATTGCGAAAAATTTTATGCCTTCTCAACCATTTCTTGGTTTCAAACTCCCATATCTCGCGAACGGATTGACCTAACCCTTAAATTCCTGTTGCGTGTGAAAGTAGAAACTCGCCCGATTACAACGGTATGTGTATTTTTTCCCAAAGCCCATTCTGGTTAAGCGTTTGGAGCAGCAGAAGTGCGAGAAATTTGTTGTCTTGTCAACCATTTCTTAGCTTCAAAGTCCCATATCTCGCGAACGGATTGACCGAACACAAAAATTCCTATTGTAACTGAAAGTAGAAACTCGCCCGATTACAACGGTATGTGTATTTTTTCCCTAGGCCATTCTGGTTAAGCGTTTGGAGCAGCAGAATTGCGAAAAATTTTTTGCCTTCTCAACCATTTCTTGGCTTCAAACTCCCATATCTCGCGAACGGATTGTCCTAACCGAAAAATTCCTATTGCATCTGAAAGTAGAAACTCGCCCGATTACAGCGGTACGTGTATTTTTTCCCTAGGCCATACCGGTTAAGCGTTTGGAGCAGCAGAATTGCGAAAAATTTGTTGTCTTCTCAACCATTTCTTAGCTTCAAACTCCCATATCTCGCGAACGGGTTGACCTAACCCAAAAATTGCTGTTACATCTGAAAGTAGATACTCGCCCGATTACAACGGTATGTGTATTATTTCCCTAGGCCATTCTGGTTAAGCGTTTGGAGCAGCAGAATTGCGAAAAATGTTTTGCCTTCTCAACAATTTCTTGGTTTCAAACTCCCATATCTCGCGAACGGACTGACCTAACCCAAAAATTCCTGTTGCGTCTGAAAGTAGAAACTCGCCCGATTACAACGGTATGTGTATTTTTTCCCAAAGCCCATTCTGGTTAAGCGTTTGGAGCAGCAGAAGTGCGAGAAATTTGTTGTCTTGTCAACCATTTCTTAGCTTCAAAGTCCCATATCTCGCGAACGGATTGACCGAACACAAAAATTCCTATTGTAACTGAAAGTAGAAACTCGCCCGATTACAACGGTATGTGTATTTTTTCCCTAGGCCATTCTGGTTAAGCGTTTGGAGCAGCAGAATTGCGAAAAATTTTTTGCCTTCTCAACCATTTCTTGGCTTCAAACTCCCATATCTCGCGAACGGATTGTCCTAACCGAAAAATTCCTATTGCATCTGAAAGTAGAAACTCGCCCGATTACAGCGGTACGTGTATTTTTTTCCTAGGCCATACCGGTTAAGCGTTTGGAGCAGCAGAATTGCGAAAATTTGTTGTCTTCTCAACCATTTCTTAGCTTCAAACTCCCATATCTCGCGAACGGATTGACCTAACCCAAAAATTGCTGTTACATCTGAAAGTAGAAACTCGCCCGATTACAACGGTATGCGTATTTTTCCCCTAGGCCATTCTGGTTAAGCGTTTGGAGCAGCAGAATTGCGAAAAATTTCCTCTCTTCTCAACCATTTCTTAGCTTCAAAGTCCCATATCTCGCGAACGGATTGACGTAACCCAAAAATTCCTATTGCACCTGAAAGTAGAAACTCGACCGAATACAGCGGTATGTGTATTTTTTCCCTAGGCCATTCTGGTTAAGCGTTTGGAGCAGCAGAATTGCGAAAAATTTTTTGCCATCTCAACCATTTCTTGGCTTCAATCTCCCATACCTCGCGAACGGATTGTCCTAACCGAAAAATTCCTATTGCATCTGAAAGTAGAAACTCGCCCGATTACAGCGGTACTTGTATTTTTTCCCTAGGCCATACTGGTTAAGCGTTTGGAGCAGCAGAATTGCGAAAAATTTGTTGTCTTCTCAACCATTTCTTAGCTTCAAACTCCCATATCTCGCGAACGGATTGACCTAACCCAAAAATTGCTGTTACATCTGAAAGTAGAAACTCGCCCGTTTACAACGGTATGTGTATTATTTCCCTAGGCCATTCTGGTTAAGCGTTTGGAGCAGCAGAATTGCGAAAAATGTTTTGCCTTCTCAACAATTTCTTGGTTTCAAACTCCCATATCTCGCGAACGGATTGTCCTAACCGAAAAATTCCTATTGCATCTGAAAGTAGAAACTCGCCCGATTACAGCGGTACGTGTATTTTTTCCCTAGGCCATACCGGTTAAGCGTTTGGAGTAGCAGAATTGCGAAAAATTTTTTGCCTTCTCAACAATTTCTTGTCTTCAAACTCCCATATCTCGCGAACGGGTTGACCTAACCCAAAAATTCCTGTTGCATCTGAAAGTAGAAGCTCGCCGGATTACAACGGTGTGTGTATTTTTTCCCTAGCCCATGCTGGTTAAGCGTTTGGAGCAGCAGAATTGCGAAAAATTTGTTGCCTTCTCAACCATTTCTTAGCTTCAAAGTCCCATATCTCGCGAAGGGATTGACCAAACCCAAAAATTCCTGCTGCTTCTGAAAGTAGAAGCTCGCCCGATTACAACGGTATACGTACTTTCTCCCTAGGCCATTCTGGTTAAGCCATTGGGGCCGCAGAATTGCGAAAAATTTTTTGCCTTCTCAACCATTTCTTGGCTTCAAACTCCCATATCTCGTGAACGGATTGACCTAACCCAAAAATTCCTATTGCATCTGAAAGTAGAAACTCGCCCGATTACAACGGTATGTGTATTTTTTCCCTAGCCTATTCTGGTTAAGCGTTTGGAGCAGCAGAATTGCGAAAAATTTGTTGTCTTCTCAACCATTTCTTAGCTTCAAAGTCCCATATCTCGCGAACGGATTGACCTAACCCAAAAATTCCTATTGGATCTGAAAGTATAAACTCGCCCGATTACAACGGTATGTGTATTTTTTTCCTAGGCCATTCTGGTTAAGCGTTTGGAGCAGCAGAATTGCGAAAAAATTTTTGCCTTCTAAACCATTTCTTGGCATTAAACTCCCATATCTCGCGAACGGATTGACCTAACCCAAAAATTCCTGTTGCATCTGAAAGTAGAAACTCGCCCGATTACAACGGTATGTGTATTTTTTCCATAGCCCATTCTGGTTAAGCGTTTGGAGCAGCAGAATTGCGAAAAATTTGTTGTCTTCTCAACCATTTCTTAGCTTCAAAGTCCCATATCTCGCGAACGGATTGACCTAACCCCAAAATTGCTGTTACATCCGAAAGTAGAAACTCGCCCGATTACAACGGTATGTGTATTATTTCCCTAGGCCATTCTGGTTAAGCGTTTGGAGCAGCAGAATTGCGAAAAATTTTTTGCCTTCTCAACCATTTCTTGTCTTCAAACTCCCATATCTCGCGAACGGGTTGATCTAAGCCAAAAATTCCTGTTGCGTGTGAAAGTGGAAACTCGCCCGATTACAACGGTATGTGTATTTTTTCCCTAGCCCATGCTGGTTAAGCGTTTGGAGCAGCAGAATTGCGAAAAATTTGTTGCCTTCTCATCCATTTCTTAGCTTCAAAGTCCCATATCTCGCGAAGGGATTGACCAAACCCAAAAATTCCTGCTGCTTCTGAAAGTAGAAACTCGCCCGATTACAACGGTATACGTATTTTTTCCCTAGGCCATTCTGGTTAAGCGTTTGGAGCAGCAGAATTGCGAAAAATTTCTTCTCTTCTCAACCATTTCTTAGCTTCAAACTCCTATATCTCGCGAACGGATTGGCGTAACCCAAAAATTCCTATTGCATTTGAAAGTAGAATCTCGCCCGATTACAACGGTACGTGAATTTTCCCCTTAGGCCATTCTGGTTAAGCGACTGGAGCAGCAGAAGTGCGAAAAATTTATTGTCTTGTCAACCATTTCTTAGCTTCAACGTCCCATATCTCGCGAACGGACTGACCTAACCCAAAAATTCCTATTGCATCTGAAAGTAGAAACTCGCCCGATTACAACGGTATGTGTATTTTTTCCCTAGGCCATTCTGGTTAAGCGTTTGGATCAGAAGAATTGCGAAAAATTGTATGCCTTCTCATCCATTTATCGGCTTCAAACTCCCACATCTCGCGAACGGATTGACCTAACCCAAAAATTCCTGTTGCGTGTGAAAGTAGAAACTCGCCCGATTGCAACGGTATGTGTATTTTTTCCCTAGCCCATTCTGTATAAGCGTTTGGAGCAGCAGAATTGCGAAAAATTTCTTCTCTTCTCAACCATTTCTTAGCTTCAAAGTCCCATATCTCGCGAACGGATTGACCTAACCCAAAAATTCCTATTGCATCTGAAAGTAGGAACTCGCCCGATTACAACGGTATCCGTATTTTTTCCCTAGGCCATTCTGGTTAAGCGTTTGGTGCAGCAGAATTGCGAAAAATTTCTTCTCTTCTCAACCATTTCTTAGCTTCAAACTCCCATATCTCGCGAACGGATTGACGTAACCCAAAAATTCCTATTGCATTTGAAAGTAGAAACTCGCCCGATTACAACTGTACGTGAATTTTTCCTTAGGCCATTCTGGTTAAGCGACTGGAGCAGCAGAAGTGCGAAAAATTTATTGTCTTGTCAACCATTTCTTAGCTTCAAAGTCCCATATCTCGCGAACAGATTGACCTAACCCAAAAATTCCTATTGCATCTGAAAGTAGAAACTCGCCCGATTACAACGGTATGTGTATTTTTTTCCTAGGCCATTCTGGTTAAGCGTTTGGAGCAGCAGAATTGCGAAAAATTTTTTGCCTTCTTAACCATTTCTTGGCATCAAACTCCCATATCTCGCGAACGGATTGACATAACCCAAAAATTCCTGTTGCATCTGAAAGTAGAAACTCGCCCGATTACAACGGTATGTGTATTTTTTCCATAGCCCATTCTGGTTAAGCGTTTGGAGCAGCAGAATTGCGAAAAATTTGTTGTCTTCTCAACCATTTCTTAGCTTCAAAGTCCCATATCTCGCGAACGGAGTGACCTAACCCAAAAATTCCTATTGCATCTGAAAGTAGAAGCTCGCCCGATTACAACGGTATGTGTATTTTTTCCCTAGGCCATTCTGGTTAAGCGTTTGGATCAGCAGAATTGCGAAAAATTGTAAGCCTTCTCAAACATTTCTTGGCTTCAAACTCCCATACCTCGCGAACGGATTGACCTAACCCAAAAATTCCTGTTGCGTGTGAAAGTAGAAACTCGCCCGATTACAACGGTATGTGTATTTTTTCCCTAGGCCATTCTGGTTAAGCGTTTGGATCAGAAGAATTGCGAAAAATTGTATGCCTTCTCATCCATTTATCGGCTTCAAACTCCCACATCTCGCGAACGGATTGACCTAACCCAAAAATTCCTGTTGCGTGTGAAAGTAGAAACTCGCCCGATTGCAACGGTATGTGTATTTTTTCCCTAGCCCATTCTGTATAAGCGTTTGGAGCAGCAGAATTGCGAAAAATTTCTTCTCTTCTCAACCATTTCTTAGCTTCAAAGTCCCATATCTCGCGAACGGATTGACCTAACCCAAAAATTCCTATTGCATCTGAAAGTAGGAACTCGCCCGATTACAACGGTATCCGTATTTTTTCCCTAGGCCATTCTGGTTAAGCGTTTGGTGCAGCAGAATTGCGAAAAATTTCTTCTCTTCTCAACCATTTCTTAGCTTCAAACTCCCATATCTCGCGAACGGATTGACGTAACCCAAAAATTCCTATTGCATTTGAAAGTAGAAACTCGCCCGATTACAACGGTACGTGAATTTTTCCTTAGGCCATTCTGGTTAAGCGACTGGAGCAGCAGAAGTGCGAAAAATTTATTGTCTTGTCAACCATTTCTTAGCTTCAAAGTCCCATATCTCGCGAACAGATTGACCTAACCCAAAAATTCCTATTGCATCTGAAAGTAGAAACTCGCCCGATTACAACGGTATGTGTATTTTTTTCCTAGGCCATTCTGGTTAAGCGTTTGGAGCAGCAGAATTGCGAAAAATTTTTTGCCTTCTTAACCATTTCTTGGCATCAAACTCCCATATCTCGCGAACGGATTGACCTAACCCAAAAATTCCTGTTGCATCTGAAAGTAGAAACTCGCCCGATTACAACGGTATGTGTATTTTTTCCATAGCCCATTCTGGTTAAGCGTTTGGAGCAGCAGAATTGCGAAAAATTTGTTGTCTTCTCAACCATTTCTTAGCTTCAAAGTCCCATATCTCGCGAACGGAGTGACCTAACCCAAAAATTCCTATTGCATCTGAAAGTAGAAGCTCGCCCGATTACAACGGTATGTGTATTTTTTCCCTAGGCCATTCTGGTTAAGCGTTTGGATCAGCAGAATTGCGAAAAATTGTAAGCCTTCTCAAACATTTCTTGGCTTCAAACTCCCATACCTCGCGAACGGATTGACCTAACCCAAAAATTCCTGTTGCGTGTGAAAGTAGAAACTCGCCCGATTACAACGGTATGTGTATTTTTTCCCTGGGCCATTCTGGTTAAGCGTTTGGATCAGAAGAATTGCGAAAAATTGTATGCCTTCTCAACCATTTCTCGGCTTCAAACTCCCACATCTCGCGAACGGATTGACCTAACTCAAAAATTCCTGTTGCGTGTGAAAGTAGAAACTCGCCCGATTGCAACGGTATGTGTATTTTTTCCCTAGCCCATTCTGGTTAAGCGTTTGGAACAGCAGAATTGCGAAAAATTTGTTGTCTTCTCAACCATTTCTTAGCTTCAAAGTCCCATATCTCGCGAACGGATTGACCTAACCCAAAAATTCCTATTGCATCTGAAAGTAGGAACTCGCCCGATTTCAACGGTATGTGTATTTTTTCCCCAGGCCATTCTGGTTAAGCGTTTGGAGCAGCAGAAGTGCGAAAAATATTTTGCCTTCTCAACCATTTCTTGGCTTCAAACCACCATATCTCGCGAACGGATTGACCTAACCCAAAAATTCCTATTGCATCTGAAAGTAGAAACTCGCCCGATTACAACGGTATGTGTATTTTTTCCCTAGGCCATTCTGGTTAAGCGTTTGGAGCAGCAGAATTGCGAAAAATTTTTTGCCTTCTCAACCATTTCTTGGCTTCAAACTCCCATATCTCGCGAACGGATTGACCTAACCCAAAAATTCCTGTTGCATCTGAAAGTAGAAACTCGCCCGATTACAACGGTATGTGTATTTTTTCCCTGTGCCATTCTGGTTAAACGTTTGGTGCAGCAGAATTGCGAAAAATTTCTTGCCTTCTCAACCATTTCTTGGCTCCAAACTCCCATATCTCGCGAACGGATTGACCTAACCCAAAAATTCCTATTGCATCTGAAAGTAGAAACTCGCCCGATTACAACGGTATGTGTATTTTTTCCCTAGGCCATTCTGGTTAAGCGTTTGGAGCAGCAGAATTGCGAAAAATTTTTTGCCTTCTCAACCATTTCTTGGCTTCAAACTCCCATATCTCGCGAACGGATTGACCTAACCCAAAAATTCCTGATGCATCTGAAAGTAGAAACTCGCCCGATTACAACGGTATGTGTATTTTTTCCCTAGGCCATTCTGGTTAAGCGTTTGGAGCAGCAGAATTGCGAAAAATTTTTTGTCTTCTCAACCATTTCTTGGCTTCAAACTCCCATATCTCGCGAACGGATTGACCTAACCCAAAAATTCCTGTTGCATCTGAAAGTAGAAACTCGCCCGATTACAACGGTATGTGTATTTTTTCCCTAGGCCATTCTGGTTAAGCGTTTGGAGCAGCAGAATTACGAAAAATTTTTTGCCTTCTCACACATTTCTTGGCTTCAAACTCCCATATCTCGCGAACGGATTGACCTAACCCAAAAATTCCTATTGCATCTGAAAGTAGAAACTCGCCCGATTACAACGGTATGTGTATTTTTTCCCTAGGCCATTCTGGTTAAGCGTTTGGAGCAGCAGAATTGCGAAAAATTTTTTGCCTTCTCAACCATTTCTTGGCTTCAAACTCCCATATCTCGCGAACGGATTGACCTAACCCAAAAATTCCTATTGCATCTGAAAGTAGAAACTCGCCCGATTACAACGGTATGTGTATTTTTTCCCTAGGCCATTCTGGTTAAGCGTTTGGAGCAGCAGAATTGCGAAAAATTTTTTGCCTTCTCAACCATTTCTTGGCTTCAAACTCCCATATCTCGCGAACGGATTGACCTAACCCAAAAATTCCTGTTGCATCTGAAAGTAGAAACTCGCCCGATTACAACGGTATGTGCATTTTTTCCCTAGGCCATTCTGGTTAAGCGTTTGGAGCAGCAGAATTGCGAAAAATTTTTTGTCTTCTCAACCATTTCTTGGCTTCAAACTCCCATATCTCGCGAACGGATTGACCTAACCCAAAAATTCCTATTGCATCTAAAAGAAGAAACTCGCCCGATTACAACGGTATGTGTATTTTTTCCCTAGGCCATTCTGGTTAAACGTTTGGAGCAGCAGAATTGCGAAAAATTTTTTGCCTTCTCAACCATTTCTTGGCTTCAAACCACCATATCTCGCGAACGGATTGACATAACCCAAAAATTCCTATTGCATCTAAAAGTAGAAACTCGCCCGATTACAACGGTATGTGTATTTTTTCCCTAGGCCATTCTGGTTAAGCGTTTGGAGCAGCAGAATTGCGAAAAATTTTTTGCCTTCTCAACCATTTCTTGGCTTCAAACTCCCATATCTCGCGAACGGATTGACCTAACCCAAAAATTCCTATTGCATCTGAAAGTAGAAACTCGCCCGATTACAACGGTATGTGTATTTTTTCACTAGGCCATTCTGGTTAAGCGTTTGGAGCAGCAGAATTGCGAAAAATTTTTTGCCTTCTCAACCATTTCTTGCCTTCAAAGTCCCATATCTCGCGAACGGATTGAGCTAACCCAAAAATTCCTGTTGCGTGTGAAAGTAGAAACTCGCCCGATTACAACGGTATGTGTATTTTTTCTCTAGCCCATTCCGGTTAAGCGTTTGGAGCAGCAGAATTGCGAAAAATTTGTTGTCTTCTCAACCATTTCTTAGCTTCAAAGTCCCATATCTCGCGAACGTATTGACCAAACCCAAAAATTCCTATTGCATCTGAAAGTAGAAACTCGCCCGATTACAACGGTATGTGTTTTTTTTCCCTAGGCCATTCTGGTTAAGCGTTTGGAGCAGCAGAATTGCGAAAAATTTTTTGCCTTCTCAACCATTTCTTGGCTTCAAACTCCCATATCTCGCGAACGGATTGACCTAACCCAAAAATTCCTATTGCATCTGAAAGTAGAAACTCGCCCGATTACAACGGTATGTGTATTTTTTCCCTAGGCCATTCTGGTTAAGCGTTTGGAGCAGCAGAATTGCGAAGAATGTTATGCCTCCTCAACCATTTCTTGGCTTCAAACTCCCATATCTCGCGAACAGGTTGACCTAACCCAAAAATTCCTATTGCATCTAAAAGCAGAAACTCGCCCGATTACAACGGTATGTGTATTTTTTCCCTAGGCCATTCTGGTTAAACGTTTGGAGCAGCAGAATTGCCAAAAATTTTTTGCCTCCTCAACCATTTCTTGGCTTCAAACCACCATATCTCGCGAACGGATTGAGCTAACCCAAAAATTCCTATTGCATCTAAAAGTAGAAACTCGCCCGATTACAACGGTATGTGTATTTTTTCCCTAGGCCATTCTGGTTAAGCGTTTGGAGCAGCAGAATTGCGAAAAATTTTTTGTCTTCTCAACCATTTCTTGGCTTCAAACTCCCATATCTCGCGAACGGATTGACCTAACCCAAAAATTCCTATTGCATCTAAAAGAAGAAACTCGCCCGATTACAACGGTATGTGTATTTTTTCCCTAGGCCATTCTGGTTAAACGTTTGGAGCAGCAGAATTGCGAAAAATTTTTTGCCTTCTCAACCATTTCTTGGCTTCAAACCACCATATCTCGCGAACGGATTGACCTAACCCAAAAATTCCTATTGCATCTAAAAGTAGAAACTCGCCCGATTACAACGGTATGTGTATTTTTTCCCTAGGCCATTCTGGTTAAGCGTTTGGAGCAGCAGAATTGCGAAAAATTTGTTGTCTTCTCAACTATTTTTTAGCTTCAAACTCCCATATCTCGCGAACGGATTAACCTAACCCAAAAATTCCTATTGCATCTGAAAGTAGAAACTCGCCCGATTACAACGGTATGTGTATTTTTTCACTAGGCCATTCTGGTTAAGCGTTTGGAGCAGCAGAATTGCGAAAAATTTTTTGCCTTCTCAACCATTTCTTGCCTTCAAAGTCCCATATCTCGCGAACGGATTGAGCTAACCCAAAAATTCCTGTTGCGTGTGAAAGTAGAAACTCGCCCGATTACAACAGTATGTGTATTTTTTCTCTAGCCCATTCCGGTTAAGCGTTTGGAGCAGCAGAATTGCGAAAAATTTGTTGTCTTCTCAACCATTTCTTAGCTTCAAAGTCCCATATCTCGCGAACGTATTGAACAAACCCAAAAATTCCTATTGCATCTGAAAGTAGAAACTCGCCCGATTACAACGGTATGTGTTTTTTTTCCCTAGGCCATTCTGGTTAAGCGTTTGGAGCAGCAGAATTGCGAAAAATTTTTTGCCTTCTCAACCATTTCTTGGCTTCAAACTCCCATATCTCGCGAACGGATTGACCTAACCCAAAAATTCCTGTTGCATCTGAAAGTAGAAACTCGCCCGATTACAACGGTATGTGTATTTTTTCCCTAGGCCATTCTGGTTAAGCGTTTGGAGCAGCAGAATTGCGAAAAATTTTTTGTCTTCTCAACCATTTCTTGGCTTCAAACTCCCATATCTCGCGAACGGATTGACCTAACCCAAAAATTCCTGTTGCATCTGAAAGTAGAAACTCGCCCGATTACAACGGTATGTGTATTTTTTCCCTAGGCCATTCTGGTTAAGCGTTTGGAGCAGCAGAATTACGAAAAATTTTTTGCCTTCTCAAACATTTCTTGGCTTCAAACTCCCATATCTCGCGAACGGATTGACCTAACCCAAAAATTCCGGTTGCATCTGAAACTAGAAACTCGCCCGATTACAACAGTATGTGTATTTTTTCTCTAGCCCATTCCGGTTAAGCGTTTGGAGCAGCAGAATTGCGAAAAATTTGTTGTCTTCTCAACCATTTCTTAGCTTCAAAGTCCCATATCTCGCGAACGTATTGAACAAACCCAAAAATTCCTATTGCATCTGAAAGTAGAAACTCGCCCGATTACAACGGTATGTGTTTTTTTTCCCTAGGCCATTCTGGTTAAGCGTTTGGAGCAGCAGAATTGCGAAAAATTTTTTGCCTTCTCAACCATTTCTTGGCTTCAAACTCCCATATCTCGCGAACGGATTGACCTAACCCAAAAATTCCTGTTGCATCTGAAAGTAGAAACTCGCCCGATTACAACGGTATGTGTATTTTTTCCCTAGGCCATTCTGGTTAAGCGTTCGGAGCAGCAGAATTGCGAAAAATTTTTTGTCTTCTCAACCATTTCTTGGCTTCAAACTCCCATATCTCGCGAACGGATTGACCTAACCCAAAAATTCCTGTTGCATCTGAAAGTAGAAACTCGCCCGATTACAACGGTATGTGTATTTTTTCCCTAGGCCATTCTGGTTAAGCGTTTGGAGCAGCAGAATTACGAAAAATTTTTTGCCTTCTCAAACATTTCTTGGCTTCAAACTCCCATATCTCGCGAACGGATTGACCTAACCCAAAAATTCCGGTTGCATCTGAAACTAGAAGCTCGCCCGATTACAACGGTATGTGTATTTTTTCCCTAGGCCATTCTGGTTAAGCGTTTGGAGCAGCAGAATTGCGAAAAATTTTTTGCCTTCTCAACCATTTCTTGGCTTCAAACTCCCATATCTCGCGAACGGATTGACCTAACCCAAAAATTCCTATTGCATCTGAAAGTAGAAACTCGCCCGATTACAACGGTATGTGTATTTTTTCCCTAGGCCATTCTGGTTAAGCGTTTGGAGCAGCAGAATTGCGAAAAATGTTATGCCTCCTCAACCATTTCTTGGCTTCAAACTCCCATATCTCGCGAACAGATTGACCTAACCCAAAAATTCCTATTGCATCTAAAAGTAGAAACTCGCCCGATTACAACGGTATGTGTATTTTGTCCCTAGGCCATTCTGGTTAAACGTTTGGAGCAGCAGAATTGCGAAAAATTTTTTGCCTCCTCAACCATTTCTTGGCTTCAAACCACCATATCTCGCGAACGGATTGACCTAACCCAAAAATTCCTATTGCATCTAAAAGTAGAAACTCGCCCGATTACAACGGTATGTGTATTTTTTCCCTAGGCCATTCTGGTTAAGCGTTTGGAGCAGCAGAATTGCGAAAAATGTTTTGCCTTCTCAACCATTTCTTAGCTTCAAAGTCCCATATCTCGCGAACGGATTGACCTAACCCAAAAATTCCTATTGCATCTGAAAGTAGAAACTCGCCCGATTACAACGGTATGTGTATTTTTTCCCTAGCCCATTCTGGTTAAGCGTTTGGAGCAGCAGAATTGCGAAAAATTTGTTGTCTTCTCAACCATTTCTTAGCTTCAAAGTCCCATATCTCGCGAACGGACTGACCAAACCCAAAAATTCCTGCTGCGCCAGAAAGTAGAAACTCGCCCGATTACAACGGTATGCGTATTTTTTCCCTAGGCCTTTCTGGTTAAGCGTTTGGAGCAGCAGAATTGCGAAAAATGTTTTGCCTTCTCAACCATTTCTTGGCTTCAAACTCCCATATCTCGCGAACGGATTGACCTAACCCAAAAATTCCTGTTGCATCTGAAAGTAGAAACTCGCCCGATTACAACGGTATGTGTATTTTTTCCCTAGCCCATTCTGGTTAAGCGTTTGGAGCAGCAGAATTGCGAAAAATTTGTTGTGCTCTCAACCATTTCCTAGCTTCAAAGTCCCATATCTCGCGAACGGAGTGACCAAACCCAAAAATTCCTGTTGCATCTGAAAGTAGAAACTCGCCCGATTACAACGGTACGTGTATTTTTCCCTTAGGCCATTCTGGTTAAGCGATTGGAGCAGCAGAAGTGCGAAAAATTTATTGTCTTGTCAACCATTTCTTAGCTTCAAAATCCCATATCTCGCGATCGGATTGACCTAACCCAAAAATTCCTATTGCATCTGAAAGTAGAAATTCGCCCGATTACAAAGGTATGTGTATTTTTTCCCTGGGCCATTCTGGTTAAACGCTTGGAGCAGCAGAATTGCGAAAAATATTTTGCCTTCTCAACCATTTCTTGGCTTCAAACCACCATATCTCGCGAACGGATTGACCTAACCCAAAAATTCCTATTGCATCTGAAAGTAGAAACTCGCCCGATTACAACGGTATGTGTATTTTTTCCCCAGGCCATTAAGGTTAAGCGTTTGGAGCAGCAGAAGTGCGAAAAATTTGTTGTCTTCTCAACTATTTTTTAGCTTCATACTCCCATATCTCGCGAACGGATTGACCTAACCCAAAAATTCCTGTTGCATCTGAAAGTAGAAACTCGCCCGATTACAACGGTATGTGTATTTTTTCCCTAGGCCATTCTGGTTAAGAGTTTGGAGCAGCAGAATTGCGAAAAATTTTTTGTCTTCTTAACCATTTCTTAGCTTCAAACTCCCATATCTCGCGAACGGATTGACCTAACCCAAAAATTCCTGTTGCATCTGAAAGTAGAAACTCGCCCGATTACAACGGTATGTGTATTTTTTCCCAAAGCCCACTCTGGTTAAGCGTTTGGAGCAGCAGAAGTGCGCGAAATTTGTTGTCTTGTCAACCATTTCTTAGCTTCAAAGTCCCATATCTCGCGAACGGATTGACCTAACCCAAAAATTCCTATTGCATCTGAAAGTAGAAACTCGCCCGATTACAACGGTATGTGTATTTTTTCCCTAGGTCATTCTGGTTAAGCGTTTGGAGCAGCAGAAATGCGAAAAATTTTTTGCCTTCTCAACCATTTCTTGGCTTCAAACTCCCATATCTCGCGAACGGATTGACCTAACCCAAAAATTCCTATTGCATCTGAAAGTAGAAACTCGCCCGATTACAACGGTATGTGTGTTTTTTCCCTAGGCCATTCTGGTTAAGCGTTTGGAGCAGCAGAATTGCGAAAAATTTTTTGCCTTCTCAACCATTTCTTGGCTTCAAACTCCCATATCTCGCGAACGGATTGACCTAACCCAAAAATTCCTGTTGCATCTGAAAGTAGAAACTCGCCCGATTACAACGGTATGTGTATTTTTTCCCTAGGCCATTCTGGTTAAGAGTTTGGAGCAGCAGAATTGCGAAAAATTTTTTGTCTTCTCAACCATTTCTTGGCTTCAAACTCCCATATCTCGCGAACGGATTGACCTAACCCAAAAATTCCTGTTGCATCTGAAAGTAGAAACTCGCCCGATTACAACGGTATGTGTATTTTTTCCCTAGCCCATTCTGGTTAAGCGTTTGGAGCAGCAGAATTGCGAAAAATTTTTTGCCTTCTCAACCATTTCTTGGCTTCAAACTCCCATATCTCGCGAACGGATTGACCTAACCCAAAAATTCCTATTGCATCTGAAAGTAGAAACTCGCCCGATTACAACGGTATGTGTATTTTTTCCCCAGGCCATTCTGGTTAAGCGTTTGGAGCAGCAGAAGTGCGAAAAATTTGTTGTCTTCTCAACTATTTTTTAGATTCATACTCCCATATCTCGCGAACGGATTGACCTAACCCAAAAATTCCTGTTGCATCTGAAAGTAGAAACTCGCCCGATTACAACGCTATGCGTATTTTTTCCCTAGGCCATTCTGGTTAAGCGTTTGGAGCAGCAGAATTGCGAAAAATTTTTTGCCTTCTCAACCATTTCTTGGCTTCAAACTCCCATATCTCGCGAACCGATTGACCTAACCCAAAAATTCCTATTGCATCTGAAAGTAGAAACTCGCCCGATTACAACGGTATGTGTATTTTTTCCCTAGCCCATTCTGGTTAAGCGTTTGGAGCAGCAGAATTGCGAAAAATTTTTTGCCTTCTCAACCATTTCTTGGCTTCAAACTCCCATATCTCGCGGACGGATTGACCTAACCCAAAAATTCCTATTGCATCTGAAAGTAGAAACTCGCCCGATTACAACGGTATGTGTATTTTTTCCCTAGGCCATTCTGGTTAAGCGTTTGGAGCAGCAGAATTGCGAAATATTTTTTGCCTTCTCAACCATTTCTTGGCTTCAAACTCCCATATCTCGCGAACGGATTGACCTAACCCAAAAATTCCTGTTGCATTTGAAAGTAGAAACTCGCCCGATTACAACGGTATGTGTATTTTTTCCCTGGGCCATTCTGGTTAAGCGTTTGGAGCAGCAGAATTGCGAAAAATTTTTTGCCTTCTCAACCATTTCTTGGCTTCAAACTCCCATATCTCGCGAACGGATTGACCGAACCCAAAAATTCCTGTTGCATCTGAAAGTAGAAACTCGCCCGATTACAACGGTATGTGTATTTTTTCCCTAGGCCATTCTGGTTAAGCGTTTGGAGCAGCAGAATTACGAAAAATTTTTTGCCTTCTCAAACATTTCTTGGCTTCAAACTCCCATATCTCGCGAACGGATTGACCTAACCCAAAAATTCCTGTTGCATCTGAAAGTAGAAACTCGCCCGATTACAACGGTATGTGTATTTTTTCCCTGGGCCATTCTGGTTAAACGTTTGGAGCAGCAGAATTGCGAAAAATTTTTTGCCTTCTCAACCATTTCTAGGCTTCAAACTCCCATATCTCGCGAACGGATTGACCTAACCCAAAAATTCCTATTGCATCTGAAAGTAGAAACTCGCCCGATTACAACGGTATGTGTATTTTTTCCCTAGGCCATTCTGGTTAAGCGTTTGGAGCAGCAGAATTGCGAAAAATTTTTTGCCTTCTCAACCATTTCTTGGCTTCAAACTCCCATATCTCGCGAACGGATTGACCTAACCCAAAAATTCCTGTTGCGTGTGAAAGTAGAAACTCGCCCGATTACAACGGTGTGCGTATTTTTTCCCTAGGCCATTCTGGTTAAGCGTTTGGAGCAGCAGAAGTGCGAAAACTTTGTTGTCTTCTTAACCATTTCTTAGCTTCAAACTCCCATATCTCGCGAACGGATTGACCTAACCCAAAAATTCCTGTTGCATCTGAAAGTAGAAACTCGCCCGATTACAACGGTGTGTGTATTTTTTCCCTAGCCCATTCTGGTTAAGCGTTTGGAGCAGCAGAATTGCGAAAAATTTTTTGCCTTCTCAACCATTTCTTGGCTTCAAACTCCCATATCTCGCGGACGGATTGACCTAACCCAAAAATTCCTATTGCATCTGAAAGTAGAAACTCGCCCGATTACAACGGTATGTGTATTTTTTCCCTAGGCCATTCTGGTTAAGCGTTTGGAGCAGCAGAATTGCGAAAAATTTTTTGCCTTCTCAACCATTTCTTGGCTTCAAACTCCCATATCTCGCGAACGGATTGACCTAACCCAAAAATTCCTGTTGCATTTGAAAGTAGAAACTCGCCCGATTACAACGGTATGTGTATTTTTTCCCTGGGCCATTCTGGTTAAGCGTTTGGAGCAGCAGAATTGTGAAAAATTTTTTGCCTTCTCAACCATTTCTTGGCTTCAAACTCCCATATCTCGCGAACGGATTGACCTAACCCAAAAATTCCTGTTGCATCTGAAAGTAGAAACTCGCCCGATTACAACGGTATGTGTATTTTTTCCCTAGGCCATTCTGGTTAAGCGTTTGGAGCAGCAGAATTACGAAAAATTTTTTGCCTTCTCAAACATTTCTTGGCTTCAAACTCCCATATCTCGCGAACGGATTGACCTAACCCAAAAATTCCTGTTGCATCTGAAAGTAGAAACTCGCCCGATTACAACGGTATGTGTATTTTTTCCCTGGGCCATTCTGGTTAAACGTTTGGAGCAGCAGAATTGCGAAAAATTTTTTGCCTTCTCAACCATTTCTAGGCTTCAAACTCCCATATCTCGCGAACGGATTGACCTAACCCAAAAATTCCTATTGCATCTGAAAGTAGAAACTCGCCCGATTACAACGGTATGTGTATTTTTTCCCTAGGCTATTCTGGTTAAGCGTTTGGAGCAGCAGAATTGCGAAAAATTTTTTGCCTTCTCAACCATTTCTTGGCTTCAAACTCCCATATCTCGCGAACGGATTGACCTAACCCAAAAATTCCTGTTGCGTGTGAAAGTAGAAACTCGCCCGATTACAACGGTGTGCGTATTTTTTCCCTAGGCCATTCTGGTTAAGCGTTTGGAGCAGCAGAATTGCGAAAAATTTTTTGCCTTCTCAACCATTTCTTGGCTTCAAACTCCCATATCTCGCGAACGGATTGACCTAACCCAAAAATTCCTATTGCATCTGAAAGTAGAAACTCGCCCGATTACAACGGTGTGTGTATTTTTTCCCTAGCCCATTCTGGTTAAGCGTTTGGAGCAGCAGAATTGCGAAAAATTTTTTGCCTTCTCAACCATTTCTTGGCTTCAAACTCCCATATCTCGCGAACGGATTGACCTAACCCAAAAATTCCTATTGCATCTGAAAGTAGAAACTCGCCCGATTACAACGGTATGTGTAGTTTTTCCCTAGGCCATTCTGGTTAAGCGTTTGGAGCAGCAGAATTGCGAAAAATTCTTTGCCTTCTCAACCATTTCTTTGCTTCAAACTCCCATATCTCGCGAACGGATTGACCTAACCCAAAAATTCCTGTTGCATCTGAAAGTAGAAACTCGCCCGATTACAACGGTATGTGTATTTTTTCCCTGGGCCATTCTGGTTAAACGTTTGGAGCAGCAGAATTGCGAAAAATATTTTGCCTTCTCAACCATTTCTTGGCTTCAAACTCCCATATCTCGCGAACGGATTGACCTAACCCAAAAATTCCTATTGCATCTGAAAGTAGAAACTCGCCCGATTACAACGGTATGTGTATTTTTTCCCTAGGCCATTCTGGTTAAGCGTTTGGAGCAGCAGAATTGCGAAAAATATTTTGCCTTCTCAACCATTTCTTGGCTTCAAACTCCCATATCTCGCGAACGGATTGACCTAACCCAAAAATTCCTATTGCATCTGAAAGTAGAAACTCGCCCGATTACAACGGTATGTGTATTTTTTCGCTAGGCCATTCTGGTTAAGCGTTTGGAGCAGCAGAATTGCGAAAAATTTTTTGCCTTCTCAACCATTTCTTGGCTTCAAACTCCCATATCTCGCGAACGGATTCACCTAACCCAAAAATTCCTGTTGCGTGTGAAAGTAGAAACTCGCCCGATTACAACGGTGTGCGTATTTTTTCCCTAGGCCATTCTGGTTAAGCGTTTGGAGCAGCAGAAGTGCGAAAACTTTGTTGTCTTCTTAACCATTTCTTAGCTTCAAACTCCCATATCTCGCGAACGGATTGACCTAACCCAAAAATTCCTGTTGCATCTGAAAGTAGAAACTCGCCCGATTACAACGGTATGTGTATTTTTTCCCCAGGCCATTCTGGTTAAGCGTTTGGAGCAGCAGAAGTGCGAAAAATTTGTTGTCTTCTCAACTATTTTTTAGCTTCATACTCCCATATCTCGCGAACGGATTGACCTAACCCAAAAGTTCCTGTTGCATCTGAAAGTAGGAACTCGCCCGATTACAACGGTATGTGTATTTTTTCCCTAGGCCATTCTGGTTAAGCGTTTGGAGCAGCAGAATTGCGAAAAATTTTTTGCCTTCTCAACCATTTCTTGGCTTCAAACTCCCATATCTCGCGAACGGATTGACCTAACCCAAAAATTCCTGTTGCGTGTGAAAGTAGAAACTCGCCCGATTACAACGGTGTGCGTATTTTTTCCCTAGGCCATTCTGGTTAAGCGTTTGGAGCAGCAGAATTGCGAAAAATTTTTTGCCTTCTCAACCATTTCTTGGCTTCAAACTCCCATATCTCGCGAACGGATTGACCTAACCCAAAAATTCCTATTGCATCTGAAAGTAGAAACTCGCCCGATTACAACGGTATGTGTATTTTTTCCCCAGGCCATTCTGGTTAAGCGTTTGGAGCAGCAGAAGTGCGAAAAATTTGTTGTCTTCTCAACTATTTTTTAGCTTCATACTCCCATATCTCGCGAACGGATTGACCTAACCCAAAAGTTCCTGTTGCATCTGAAAGTAGGAACTCGCCCGATTACAACGGTATGTGTATTTTTTCCCTAGGCCATTCTGGTTAAGCGTTTGGAGCAGCAGAATTGCGAAAAATTGTTTGCCTTCTCAACCATTTCTTGGCTTCAAACTCCCATATCTCGCGAACCGATTGACCTAACCCAAATATTCCTATTGCATCTGAAAGTAGAAACTCGCCCGATTACAACGGTATGTGTATTTTTTCGCTAGGCCATTCTGGTTAAGCGTTTGGAGCAGCAGAATTGCGAAAAATTTTTTGCCTTCTCAACCATTTCTTGGCTTCAAACTCCCATATCTCGCGAACGGATTCACCTAACCCAAAAATTCCTGTTGCGTGTGAAAGTAGAAACTCGCCCGATTACAACGGTGTGCGTATTTTTTCCCTAGGCCATTCTGGTTAAGCGTTTGGAGCAGCAGAAGTGCGAAAACCTTGTTGTCTTCTTAACCATTTCTTAGCTTCAAACTCCCATGTCTCGCGAACGGATTGACCTAACCCAAAAATTCCTGTTGCATCTGAAAGTAGAAACTCGCCCGATTACAACGGTATGTGTATTTTTTCCCCAGGCCATTCTGGTTAAGCGTTTGGAGCAGCAGAAGTGCGAAAAATTTGTTGTCTTCTCAACTATTTTTTAGCTTCATACTCCCATATCTCGCGAACGGATTGACCTAACCCAAAAGTTCCTGTTGCATCTGAAAGTAGGAACTCGCCCGATTACAACGGTATGTGTATTTTTTCCCTAGGCCATTCTGGTTAAGCGTTTGGAGCAGCAGAATTGCGAAAAATTTTTTGCCTTCTCAACCATTTCTTGGCTTCAAACTCCCATATCTCGCGAACCGATTGACCTAACCCAAAAATTCCTATTGCATCTGAAAGTAGAAACTCGCCCGATTACAACGGTATGTGTATTTTTTCGCTAGGCCATTCTGGTTAAGCGTTTGGAGCAGCAGAATTGCGAAAAATTTTTTGCCTTCTCAACCATTTCTTGGCTTCAAACTCCCATATCTCGCGAACGGATTCACCTAACCCAAAAATTCCTGTTGCGTGTGAAAGTAGAAACTCGCCCGATTACAACGGTGTGCGTATTTTTTCCCTAGGCCATTCTGGTTAAGCGTTTGGAGCAGCAGAAGTGCGAAAACTTTGTTGTCTTCTTAACCATGTCTTAGCTTCAAACTCCCATATCTCGCGAACGGATTGACCTAACCCAAAAATTCCTGTTGCATCTGAAAGTAGAAACTCGCCCGATTACAACGGTATGTGTATTTTTTCCCTAGCCCATTCTGGTTAAGAGTTTGGAGCAGCAGAATTGCGAAAAATTTTTTGTCTTCTTAACCATTTCTTAGCTTCAAACTCCCATATCTCGCGAACGGATTGACCTAACCCAAAAATTCCTGTTGCATCTGAAAGTAGAAACTCGCCCGATTACAACGGTATGTGTATTTTTTCCCAAAGCCCACTCTGGTTAAGCGTTTGGAGCAGCAGAAGTGCGCGAAATTTGTTGTCTTGTCAACCATTTCTTAGCTTCAAAGTCCCATATCTCGCGAACGGATTGAGCTAACCCAAAAATTCCTATTGCATCTGAAAGTAGAAACTCGCCCGATTACAACGGTATGTGTATTTTTTCCCTAGGCCATTCTGGTTAAGCGTTTGGAGCAGCAGAAATGCGAAAAATTTTTTGCCTTCTCAACCATTTCTTGGCTTCAAACTCCCATATCTCGCGAACGGATTGACCTAACCCAAAAATTCCTATTGCATCTGAAAGTAGAAACTCGCCCGATTACAACGGTATGTGTGTTTTTTCCCTAGGCCATTCTGGTTAAGCGTTTGGAGCAGCAGAATTGCGAAAAATTTTTTGCCTTCTCAACCATTTCTTGG
Organism: Ptiloglossa arizonensis; assembly: GCF_051014685.1. NCBI lineage: Eukaryota > Metazoa > Arthropoda > Insecta > Hymenoptera > Colletidae > Ptiloglossa > Ptiloglossa arizonensis. The sequence continues at coordinate 140,056 of NW_027479252.1, read as the reverse complement.
CTTCAAACTCCCATATCTCGCGAACGGATTGACCTAACCCAAAAATTCCTGTTGCATCTGAAAGTAGAAACTCGCCCGATTACAACGGTATGTGTATTTTTTCCCTAGGCCATTCTGGTTAAGAGTTTGGAGCAGCAGAATTGCGAAAAATTTTTTGTCTTCTCAACCATTTCTTGGCTTCAAACTCCCATATCTCGCGAACGGATTGACCTAACCCAAAAATTCCTGTTGCATCTGAAAGTAGAAACTCGCCCGATTACAACGGTATGTGTATTTTTTCCCTAGCCCATTCTGGTTAAGCGTTTGGAGCAGCAGAATTGCGAAAAATTTTTTGCCTTCTCAACCATTTCTTGGCTTCAAACTCCCATATCTCGCGAACGGATTGACCTAACCCAAAAATTCCTATTGCATCTGAAAGTAGAAACTCGCCCGATTACAACGGTATGTGTATTTTTTCCCCAGGCCATTCTGGTTAAGCGTTTGGAGCAGCAGAAGTGCGAAAAATTTGTTGTCTTCTCAACTATTTTTTAGATTCATACTCCCATATCTCGCGAACGGATTGACCTAACCCAAAAATTCCTGTTGCATCTGAAAGTAGAAACTCGCCCGATTACAACGATATGTGTATTTTTTCCCTAGGCCATTCTGGTTAAGCGTTTGGAGCAGCAGAATTGCGAAAAATTTTTTGTCTTCTCAACCATTTCTTGGCTTCAAACTCCCATATCTCGCGAACGGATTGACCTAACCCAAAAATTCCTGTTGCATCTGAAAGTAGAAACTCGCCCGATTACAACGGTATGTGTATTTTTTCCCTAGCCCATTCTGGTTAAGCGTTTGGAGCAGCAGAATTGCGAAAAATTTTTTGCCTTCTCAACCATTTCTTGGCTTCAAACTCCCATATCTCGCGAACGGATTGACCTAACCCAAAAATTCCTATTGCATCTGAAAGTAGAAACTCGCCCGATTACAACGGTATGTGTATTTTTTCCCCAGGCCATTCTGGTTAAGCGTTTGGAGCAGCAGAAGTGCGAAAAATTTGTTGTCTTCTCAACTATTTTTTAGATTCATACTCCCATATCTCGCGAACGGATTGACCTAACCCAAAAATTCCTATTGCATCTGAAAGTAGAAACTCGCCCGATTACAACGGTATGTGTATTTTTTCCCTAGGCCATTCTGGTTAAGCGTTTGGAGCAGCAGAATTGCGAAAAATTTTTTGCCTTCTCAACCATTTCTTGGCTTCAAACTCCCATATCTCGCGAACGGATTGACCTAACCCAAAAATTCCTGTTGCGTGTGAAAGTAGAAACTCGCCCGATTACAACGGTGTGCGTATTTTTTCCCTAGGCCATTCTGGTTAAGCGTTTGGAGCAGCAGAAGTGCGAAAACTTTGTTGTCTTCTTAACCATTTCTTAGCTTCAAACTCCCATATCTCGCGAACGGATTGACCTAACCCAAAAATTCCTGTTGCATCTGAAAGTAGAAACTCGCCCGATTACAACGGTGTGTGTATTTTTTCCCTAGCCCATTCTGGTTAAGCGTTTGGAGCAGCAGAATTGCGAAAAATTTTTTGCCTTCTCAACCATTTCTTGGCTTCAAACTCCCATATCTCGCGGACGGATTGACCTAACCCAAAAATTCCTATTGCATCTGAAAGTAGAAACTCGCCCGATTACAACGGTATGTGTATTTTTTCCCTAGGCCATTCTGGTTAAGCGTTTGGAGCAGCAGAATTGCGAAAAATTTTTTGCCTTCTCAACCATTTCTTGGCTTCAAACTCCCATATCTCGCGAACGGATTGACCTAACCCAAAAATTCCTGTTGCATTTGAAAGTAGAAACTCGCCCGATTACAACGGTATGTGTATTTTTTCCCTGGGCCATTCTGGTTAAGCGTTTGGAGCAGCAGAATTGCGAAAAATTTTTTGCCTTCTCAACCATTTCTTGGCTTCAAACTCCCATATCTCGCGAACGGATTGACCTAACCCAAAAATTCCTGTTGCATCTGAAAGTAGAAACTCGCCCGATTACAACGGTATGTGTATTTTTTCCCTAGCCCATTCTGGTTAAGCGTTTGGAGCAGCAGAATTGCGAAAAATTTTTTGCCTTCTCAACCATTTCTTGGCTTCAAACTCCCATATCTCGCGAACGGATTGACCTAACCCAAAAATTCCTATTGCATCTGAAAGTAGAAACTCGCCCGATTACAACGGTATGTGTATTTTTTCCCCAGGCCATTCTGGTTAAGCGTTTGGAGCAGCAGAAGTGCGAAAAATTTGTTGTCTTCTCAACTATTTTTTAGATTCATACTCCCATATCTCGCGAACGGATTGACCTAACCCAAAAATTCCTATTGCATCTGAAAGTAGAAACTCGCCCGATTACAACGGTATGTGTATTTTTTCCCTAGGCCATTCTGGTTAAGCGTTTGGAGCAGCAGAATTGCGAAAAATTTTTTGCCTTCTCAACCATTTCTTGGCTTCAAACTCCCATATCTCGCGAACGGATTGACCTAACCCAAAAATTCCTGTTGCGTGTGAAAGTAGAAACTCGCCCGATTACAACGGTGTGCGTATTTTTTCCCTAGGCCATTCTGGTTAAGCGTTTGGAGCAGCAGAAGTGCGAAAACTTTGTTGTCTTCTTAACCATTTCTTAGCTTCAAACTCCCATATCTCGCGAACGGATTGACCTAACCCAAAAATTCCTGTTGCATCTGAAAGTAGAAACTCGCCCGATTACAACGGTGTGTGTATTTTTTCCCTAGCCCATTCTGGTTAAGCGTTTGGAGCAGCAGAATTGCGAAAAATTTTTTGCCTTCTCAACCATTTCTTGGCTTCAAACTCCCATATCTCGCGGACGGATTGACCTAACCCAAAAATTCCTATTGCATCTGAAAGTAGAAACTCGCCCGATTACAACGGTATGTGTATTTTTTCCCTAGGCCATTCTGGTTAAGCGTTTGGAGCAGCAGAATTGCGAAAAATTTTTTGCCTTCTCAACCATTTCTTGGCTTCAAACTCCCATATCTCGCGAACGGATTGACCTAACCCAAAAATTCCTGTTGCATTTGAAAGTAGAAACTCGCCCGATTACAACGGTATGTGTATTTTTTCCCTGGGCCATTCTGGTTAAGCGTTTGGAGCAGCAGAATTGCGAAAAATTTTTTGCCTTCTCAACCATTTCTTGGCTTCAAACTCCCATATCTCGCGAACGGATTGACCTAACCCAAAAATTCCTGTTGCATCTGAAAGTAGAAACTCGCCCGATTACAACGGTATGTGTATTTTTTCCCTAGGCCATTCTGGTTAAGCGTTTGGAGCAGCAGAATTACGAAAAATTTTTTGCCTTCTCAAACATTTCTTGGCTTCAAACTCCCATATCTCGCGAACGGATTGACCTAACCCAAAAATTCCTGTTGCATCTGAAAGTAGAAACTCGCCCGATTACAACGGTATGTGTATTTTTTCCCTGGGCCATTCTGGTTAAACGTTTGGAGCAGCAGAATTGCGAAAAATTTTTTGCCTTCTCAACCATTTCTAGGCTTCAAACTCCCATATCTCGCGAACGGATTGACCTAACCCAAAAATTCCTATTGCATCTGAAAGTAGAAACTCGCCCGATTACAACGGTATGTGTATTTTTTCCCTAGGCCATTCTGGTTAAGCGTTTGGAGCAGCAGAATTGCGAAAAATTTTTTGCCTTCTCAACCATTTCTTGGCTTCAAACTCCCATATCTCGCGAACGGATTGACCTAACCCAAAAATTCCTGTTGCGTGTGAAAGTAGAAACTCGCCCGATTACAACGGTGTGCGTATTTTTTCCCTAGGCCATTCTGGTTAAGCGTTTGGAGCAGCAGAAGTGCGAAAACTTTGTTGTCTTCTTAACCATTTCTTAGCTTCAAACTCCCATATCTCGCGAACGGATTGACCTAACCCAAAAATTCCTGTTGCATCTGAAAGTAGAAACTCGCCCGATTACAACGGTGTGTGTATTTTTTCCCTAGCCCATTCTGGTTAAGCGTTTGGAGCAGCAGAATTGCGAAAAATTTTTTGCCTTCTCAACCATTTCTTGGCTTCAAACTCCCATATCTCGCGGACGGATTGACCTAACCCAAAAATTCCTATTGCATCTGAAAGTAGAAACTCGCCCGATTACAACGGTATGTGTATTTTTTCCCTAGGCCATTCTGGTTAAGCGTTTGGAGCAGCAGAATTGCGAAAAATTTTTTGCCTTCTCAACCATTTCTTGGCTTCAAACTCCCATATCTCGCGAACGGATTGACCTAACCCAAAAATTCCTGTTGCATTTGAAAGTAGAAACTCGCCCGATTACAACGGTATGTGTATTTTTTCCCTGGGCCATTCTGGTTAAGCGTTTGGAGCAGCAGAATTGTGAAAAATTTTTTGCCTTCTCAACCATTTCTTGGCTTCAAACTCCCATATCTCGCGAACGGATTGACCTAACCCAAAAATTCCTGTTGCATCTGAAAGTAGAAACTCGCCCGATTACAACGGTATGTGTATTTTTTCCCTAGGCCATTCTGGTTAAGCGTTTGGAGCAGCAGAATTACGAAAAATTTTTTGCCTTCTCAAACATTTCTTGGCTTCAAACTCCCATATCTCGCGAACGGATTGACCTAACCCAAAAATTCCTGTTGCATCTGAAAGTAGAAACTCGCCCGATTACAACGGTATGTGTATTTTTTCCCTGGGCCATTCTGGTTAAACGTTTGGAGCAGCAGAATTGCGAAAAATTTTTTGCCTTCTCAACCATTTCTAGGCTTCAAACTCCCATATCTCGCGAACGGATTGACCTAACCCAAAAATTCCTATTGCATCTGAAAGTAGAAACTCGCCCGATTACAACGGTATGTGTATTTTTTCCCTAGGCTATTCTGGTTAAGCGTTTGGAGCAGCAGAATTGCGAAAAATTTTTTGCCTTCTCAACCATTTCTTGGCTTCAAACTCCCATATCTCGCGAACGGATTGACCTAACCCAAAAATTCCTGTTGCGTGTGAAAGTAGAAACTCGCCCGATTACAACGGTGTGCGTATTTTTTCCCTAGGCCATTCTGGTTAAGCGTTTGGAGCAGCAGAATTGCGAAAAATTTTTTGCCTTCTCAACCATTTCTTGGCTTCAAACTCCCATATCTCGCGAACGGATTGACCTAACCCAAAAATTCCTATTGCATCTGAAAGTAGAAACTCGCCCGATTACAACGGTGTGTGTATTTTTTCCCTAGCCCATTCTGGTTAAGCGTTTGGAGCAGCAGAATTGCGAAAAATTTTTTGCCTTCTCAACCATTTCTTGGCTTCAAACTCCCATATCTCGCGAACGGATTGACCTAACCCAAAAATTCCTATTGCATCTGAAAGTAGAAACTCGCCCGATTACAACGGTATGTGTAGTTTTTCCCTAGGCCATTCTGGTTAAGCGTTTGGAGCAGCAGAATTGCGAAAAATTCTTTGCCTTCTCAACCATTTCTTTGCTTCAAACTCCCATATCTCGCGAACGGATTGACCTAACCCAAAAATTCCTGTTGCATCTGAAAGTAGAAACTCGCCCGATTACAACGGTATGTGTATTTTTTCCCCAGGCCATTCTGGTTAAGCGTTTGGAGCAGCAGAAGTGCGAAAAATTTGTTGTCTTCTCAACTATTTTTTAGCTTCATACTCCCATATCTCGCGAACGGATTGACCTAACCCAAAAGTTCCTGTTGCATCTGAAAGTAGGAACTCGCCCGATTACAACGGTATGTGTATTTTTTCCCTAGGCCATTCTGGTTAAGCGTTTGGAGCAGCAGAATTGCGAAAAATTGTTTGCCTTCTCAACCATTTCTTGGCTTCAAACTCCCATATCTCGCGAACCGATTGACCTAACCCAAATATTCCTATTGCATCTGAAAGTAGAAACTCGCCCGATTACAACGGTATGTGTATTTTTTCGCTAGGCCATTCTGGTTAAGCGTTTGGAGCAGCAGAATTGCGAAAAATTTTTTGCCTTCTCAACCATTTCTTGGCTTCAAACTCCCATATCTCGCGAACGGATTCACCTAACCCAAAAATTCCTGTTGCGTGTGAAAGTAGAAACTCGCCCGATTACAACGGTGTGCGTATTTTTTCCCTAGGCCATTCTGGTTAAGCGTTTGGAGCAGCAGAAGTGCGAAAACCTTGTTGTCTTCTTAACCATTTCTTAGCTTCAAACTCCCATGTCTCGCGAACGGATTGACCTAACCCAAAAATTCCTGTTGCATCTGAAAGTAGAAACTCGCCCGATTACAACGGTATGTGTATTTTTTCCCCAGGCCATTCTGGTTAAGCGTTTGGAGCAGCAGAAGTGCGAAAAATTTGTTGTCTTCTCAACTATTTTTTAGCTTCATACTCCCATATCTCGCGAACGGATTGACCTAACCCAAAAGTTCCTGTTGCATCTGAAAGTAGGAACTCGCCCGATTACAACGGTATGTGTATTTTTTCCCTAGGCCATTCTGGTTAAGCGTTTGGAGCAGCAGAATTGCGAAAAATTTTTTGCCTTCTCAACCATTTCTTGGCTTCAAACTCCCATATCTCGCGAACCGATTGACCTAACCCAAAAATTCCTATTGCATCTGAAAGTAGAAACTCGCCCGATTACAACGGTATGTGTATTTTTTCGCTAGGCCATTCTGGTTAAGCGTTTGGAGCAGCAGAATTGCGAAAAATTTTTTGCCTTCTCAACCATTTCTTGGCTTCAAACTCCCATATCTCGCGAACGGATTCACCTAACCCAAAAATTCCTGTTGCGTGTGAAAGTAGAAACTCGCCCGATTACAACGGTGTGCGTATTTTTTCCCTAGGCCATTCTGGTTAAGCGTTTGGAGCAGCAGAAGTGCGAAAACTTTGTTGTCTTCTTAACCATGTCTTAGCTTCAAACTCCCATATCTCGCGAACGGATTGACCTAACCCAAAAATTCCTGTTGCATCTGAAAGTAGAAACTCGCCCGATTACAACGGTATGTGTATTTTTTCCCTAGCCCATTCTGGTTAAGAGTTTGGAGCAGCAGAATTGCGAAAAATTTTTTGTCTTCTTAACCATTTCTTAGCTTCAAACTCCCATATCTCGCGAACGGATTGACCTAACCCAAAAATTCCTGTTGCATCTGAAAGTAGAAACTCGCCCGATTACAACGGTATGTGTATTTTTTCCCAAAGCCCACTCTGGTTAAGCGTTTGGAGCAGCAGAAGTGCGCGAAATTTGTTGTCTTGTCAACCATTTCTTAGCTTCAAAGTCCCATATCTCGCGAACGGATTGAGCTAACCCAAAAATTCCTATTGCATCTGAAAGTAGAAACTCGCCCGATTACAACGGTATGTGTATTTTTTCCCTAGGCCATTCTGGTTAAGCGTTTGGAGCAGCAGAAATGCGAAAAATTTTTTGCCTTCTCAACCATTTCTTGGCTTCAAACTCCCATATCTCGCGAACGGATTGACCTAACCCAAAAATTCCTATTGCATCTGAAAGTAGAAACTCGCCCGATTACAACGGTATGTGTGTTTTTTCCCTAGGCCATTCTGGTTAAGCGTTTGGAGCAGCAGAATTGCGAAAAATTTTTTGCCTTCTCAACCATTTCTTGGCTTCAAACTCCCATATCTCGCGAACGGATTGACCTAACCCAAAAATTCCTGTTGCATCTGAAAGTAGAAACTCGCCCGATTACAACGGTATGTGTATTTTTTCCCTAGGCCATTCTGGTTAAGAGTTTGGAGCAGCAGAATTGCGAAAAATTTTTTGTCTTCTCAACCATTTCTTGGCTTCAAACTCCCATATCTCGCGAACGGATTGACCTAACCCAAAAATTCCTGTTGCATCTGAAAGTAGAAACTCGCCCGATTACAACGGTATGTGTATTTTTTCCCTAGCCCATTCTGGTTAAGCGTTTGGAGCAGCAGAATTGCGAAAAATTTTTTGCCTTCTCAACCATTTCTTGGCTTCAAACTCCCATATCTCGCGAACGGATTGACCTAACCCAAAAATTCCTATTGCATCTGAAAGTAGAAACTCGCCCGATTACAACGGTATGTGTATTTTTTCCCCAGGCCATTCTGGTTAAGCGTTTGGAGCAGCAGAAGTGCGAAAAATTTGTTGTCTTCTCAACTATTTTTTAGATTCATACTCCCATATCTCGCGAACGGATTGACCTAACCCAAAAATTCCTGTTGCATCTGAAAGTAGAAACTCGCCCGATTACAACGATATGTGTATTTTTTCCCTAGGCCATTCTGGTTAAGCGTTTGGAGCAGCAGAATTGCGAAAAATTTTTTGTCTTCTCAACCATTTCTTGGCTTCAAACTCCCATATCTCGCGAACGGATTGACCTAACCCAAAAATTCCTGTTGCATCTGAAAGTAGAAACTCGCCCGATTACAACGGTATGTGTATTTTTTCCCTAGCCCATTCTGGTTAAGCGTTTGGAGCAGCAGAATTGCGAAAAATTTTTTGCCTTCTCAACCATTTCTTGGCTTCAAACTCCCATATCTCGCGAACGGATTGACCTAACCCAAAAATTCCTATTGCATCTGAAAGTAGAAACTCGCCCGATTACAACGGTATGTGTATTTTTTCCCCAGGCCATTCTGGTTAAGCGTTTGGAGCAGCAGAAGTGCGAAAAATTTGTTGTCTTCTCAACTATTTTTTAGATTCATACTCCCATATCTCGCGAACGGATTGACCTAACCCAAAAATTCCTATTGCATCTGAAAGTAGAAACTCGCCCGATTACAACGGTATGTGTATTTTTTCCCTAGGCCATTCTGGTTAAGCGTTTGGAGCAGCAGAATTGCGAAAAATTTTTTGCCTTCTCAACCATTTCTTGGCTTCAAACTCCCATATCTCGCGAACGGATTGACCTAACCCAAAAATTCCTGTTGCGTGTGAAAGTAGAAACTCGCCCGATTACAACGGTGTGCGTATTTTTTCCCTAGGCCATTCTGGTTAAGCGTTTGGAGCAGCAGAAGTGCGAAAACTTTGTTGTCTTCTTAACCATTTCTTAGCTTCAAACTCCCATATCTCGCGAACGGATTGACCTAACCCAAAAATTCCTGTTGCATCTGAAAGTAGAAACTCGCCCGATTACAACGGTGTGTGTATTTTTTCCCTAGCCCATTCTGGTTAAGCGTTTGGAGCAGCAGAATTGCGAAAAATTTTTTGCCTTCTCAACCATTTCTTGGCTTCAAACTCCCATATCTCGCGGACGGATTGACCTAACCCAAAAATTCCTGTTGCATCTGAAAGTAGAAACTCGCCCGATTACAACGGTATGTGTATTTTTTCCCTAGGCCATTCTGGTTAAGCGTTTGGAGCAGCAGAATTGCGAAAAATTTTTTGCCTTCTCAACCATTTCTTGGCTTCAAACTCCCATATCTCGCGAACGGATTGACCTAACCCAAAAATTCCTGTTGCATTTGAAAGTAGAAACTCGCCCGATTACAACGGTATGTGTATTTTTTCCCTGGGCCATTCTGGTTAAGCGTTTGGAGCAGCAGAATTGCGAAAAATTTTTTGCCTTCTCAACCATTTCTTGGCTTCAAACTCCCATATCTCGCGAACGGATTGACCTAACCCAAAAATTCCTGTTGCATCTGAAAGTAGAAACTCGCCCGATTACAACGGTATGTGTATTTTTTCCCTAGGCCATTCTGGTTAAGCGTTTGGAGCAGCAGAATTACGAAAAATTTTTTGCCTTCTCAAACATTTCTTGGCTTCAAACTCCCATATCTCGCGAACGGATTGACCTAACCCAAAAATTCCTGTTGCATCTGAAAGTAGAAACTCGCCCGATTACAACGGTATGTGTATTTTTTCCCTGGTCCATTCTGGTTAAACGTTTGGAGCAGCAGAATTGCGAAAAATTTTTTGCCTTCTCAACCATTTCTAGGCTTCAAACTCCCATATCTCGCGAACGGATTGACCTAACCCAAAAATTCCTATTGCATCTGAAAGTAGAAACTCGCCCGATTACAACGGTATGTGTATTTTTTCCCTAGGCCATTCTGGTTAAGCGTTTGGAGCAGCAGAATTGCGAAAAATTTTTTGCCTTCTCAACCATTTCTTGGCTTCAAACTCCCATATCTCGCGAACGGATTGACCTAACCCAAAAATTCCTGTTGCGTGTGAAAGTAGAAACTCGCCCGATTACAACGGTGTGCGTATTTTTTCCCTAGGCCATTCTGGTTAAGCGTTTGGAGCAGCAGAAGTGCGAAAACTTTGTTGTCTTCTTAACCATTTCTTAGCTTCAAACTCCCATATCTCGCGAACGGATTGACCTAACCCAAAAATTCCTGTTGCATCTGAAAGTAGAAACTCGCCCGATTACAACGGTGTGTGTATTTTTTCCCTAGCCCATTCTGGTTAAGCGTTTGGAGCAGCAGAATTGCGAAAAATTTTTTGCCTTCTCAACCATTTCTTGGCTTCAAACTCCCATATCTCGCGGACGGATTGACCTAACCCAAAAATTCCTATTGCATCTGAAAGTAGAAACTCGTCCGATTACAACGGTATGTGTATTTTTTCCCTAGGCCATTCTGGTTAAGCGTTTGGAGCAGCAGAATTGCGAAAAATTTTTTGCCTTCTCAACCATTTCTTGGCTTCAAACTCCCATATCTCGCGAACGGATTGACCTAACCCAAAAATTCCTGTTGCATTTGAAAGTAGAAACTCGCCCGATTACAACGGTATGTGTATTTTTTCCCTGGGCCATTCTGGTTAAGCGTTTGGAGCAGCAGAATTGCGAAAAATATTTTGCCTTCTCAACCATTTCTTGGCTTCAAACTCCCATATCTCGCGAACGGATTGACCTAACCCAAAAATTCCTGTTGCATCTGAAAGTAGAAACTCGCCCGATTACAACGGTATGTGTATTTTTTCCCTAGGCCATTCTGGTTAAGCGTTTGGAGCAGCAGAATTACGAAAAATTTTTTGCCTTCTCAAACATTTCTTGGCTTCAAACTCCCATATCTCGCGAACGGATTGACCTAACCCAAAAATTCCTGTTGCATCTGAAAGTAGAAACTCGCCCGATTACAACGGTATGTGTATTTTTTCCCTGGGCCATTCTGGTTAAACGTTTGGAGCAGCAGAATTGCGAAAAATTTTTTGCCTTCTCAACCATTTCTAGGCTTCAAACTCCCATATCTCGCGAACGGATTGACCTAACCCAAAAATTCCTATTGCATCTGAAAGTAGAAACTCGCCCGATTACAACGGTATGTGTATTTTTTCTCTAGGCCATTCTGGTTAAGCGTTTGGAGCAGCAGAATTGCGAAAAATTTTTTGCCTTCTCAACCATTTCTTGGCTTCAAACTCCCATATCTCGCGAACGGATTGACCTAAACCAAAAATTCCTGTTGCGTGTGAAAGTAGAAACTCGCCCGATTACAACGGTGTGCGTATTTTTTCCCTAGGCCATTCTGGTTAAGCGTTTGGAGCAGCAGAATTGCGAAAAATTTTTTGCCTTCTCAACCATTTCTTGGCTTCAAACTCCCATATCTCGCGAACGGATTGACCTAACCCAAAAATTCCTATTGCATCTGAAAGTAGAAACTCGCCCGATTACAACGGTGTGTGTATTTTTTCCCTAGCCCATTCTGGTTAAGCGTTTGGAGCAGCAGAATTGCGAAAAATTTTTTGCCTTCTCAACCATTTCTTGGCTTCAAACTCCCATATCTCGCGAACGGATTGACCTAACCCAAAAATTCCTATTGCATCTGAAAGTAGAAACTCGCCCGATTACAACGGTATGTGTAGTTTTTCCCTAGGCCATTCTGGTTAAGCGTTTGGAGCAGCAGAATTGCGAAAAATTCTTTGCCTTCTCAACCATTTCTTTGCTTCAAACTCCCATATCTCGCGAACGGATTGACCTAACCCAAAAATTCCTGTTGCATCTGAAAGTAGAAACTCGCCCGATTACAACGGTATGTGTATTTTTTCCCTGGGCCATTCTGGTTAAACGTTTGGAGCAGCAGAATTGCGAAAAATATTTTGCCTTCTCAACCATTTCTTGGCTTCAAACTCCCATATCTCGCGAACGGATTGACCTAACCCAAAAATTCCTATTGCATCTGAAAGTAGAAACTCGCCCGATTACAACGGTATGTGTATTTTTTCCCTAGGCCATTCTGGTTAAGCGTTTGGAGCAGCAGAATTGCGAAAAATATTTTGCCTTCTCAACCATTTCTTGGCTTCAAACTCCCATATCTCGCGAACGGATTGACCTAACCCAAAAATTCCTATTGCATCTGAAAGTAGAAACTCGCCCGATTACAGCGGTACGTGTATTTTTTCCCTACTCCATTCTGGTTAAGCGTTTGGAGCAGCAGAATTGCGAAAAATATTTTGCCTTCTCAACCATTTCTTGGCTTCAAACCACCATATCTCGCGAGCCGATTGACCTAACCCAAAAATTCCTATTGCATCTGAAAGTGGAAACTCGCCCGATTACAACGGTATGTGTATTTTTTCCCTAGGCCATTCTGGTTAAGCGTTTCGAGCAGCAGAAGTGCGAAAAATTTGTTGTCTTCTCAACTATTTTTTAGCTTCAAACTCCCATATCTCGCGAACGGATTGACCTATCCCAAAAATTCCTGTTGCATCTGAAAGTAGAAACTCGCCCGATTACAACGGTATGTGAATTTTTTCCCTAGGCCATTCTGGTTAAGCGTTAGGAGCAGCAGAATTGCGAAAAATTTTTTGCCTTCTCAACCATTTCTTGGCTTCAAACTCCCATATCTCGCGAACGGATTGACCTAACCCAAAAATTCCTGTTGCATCTGAAAGTAGAAACTCGCCCGATTACAACGGTATGTGAATTTTTTCCCTGGGCCATTCTGGTTAAATGTTTGGAGCAGCAGAATTGCGAAAAATATTTTGCCTTCTCAACCATTTCTTGGCTTCAAACTCCCATATCTCGCGAACGGATTGACCTAACCCAAAAATTCCTGTTGCATCTGAAAGTAGAAACTCGCCCGATTACAACGGCATGTGTATTTTTTCCCTAGGCCATTCTGGTTAAGCGTTTGGAGCAGCAGAAGTGCGAAAAATTTGTTGTCTTCTCAACTATTTTTTAGATTCAAACTCCCATATCTCGCGAACGGATTGACCTAACCCAAAAATTCCTGTTGCATCTGAAAGTAGAAACTCGCCCGATTACAACGGTGTGTGTATTTTTTCCCTAGCCCATTCTGGTTAAGCGTTTGGAGCAGCAGAATTGCGAAAAATTTTTTGCCTTCTCAACCATTTCTTGGCTTCAAACTCCCATATCTCGCGAACGGATTGACCTAACCCAAAAATTCCTGTTGCATTTGAAAGTAGAAACTCGCCCGATTACAACGGCATGTGTATTTTTTCCCTAGGCCATTCTGGTTAAGCGTTTGGAGCAGCAGAAGTGCGAAAAATTTGTTGCCTTCTCAACCATTTCTTGGCTTCAAACTCCCATATCTCCCGAACGGATTGACATAACCCAAAAATTCCTGTTGCATCTGAAAGTAGAGACTCGCCCGATTACAACGGTATGTGTATTTTTTCCCTAGGCCATTCTGGTTAAGCGTTTGGAGCAGCAGAATTGCGAAAAATTTTTTGCCTTCTCAACCATTTCTTGGCTTCAAACCACCATATCTCTCGAACGGATTGACCTAACCCAAAAATTCCTATTGCATCTGAAAGTAGAAACTCGCCCGATTACAACGGTATGTGTATTTTTTCCCTAGGCCATTCTGGTTAAGCGTTTGGAGCAGCAGAAGTGCGAAAAATTTGTTGTCTTCTCAACTATTTTTTTGCTTCAAACTCCCATATCTCGCGAACGGATTGACCTAACCCAAAAATTCCTGTTGCATCTGAAAGTAGAAACTCGCCCGATTACAACGGTATGTGTATTTTTTCCCTAGGCCATTCCGGTTAAGCGTTTGGAGCAGCAGAATTGCGAAAAATTTTTTGCCTTCTCAACCATTTCTTGGCTTCAAACTCCCAGATCTCGCGAACGGATTGACCTAACCCAAAAATTCCTATTGCATCTGAAAGTAGAAACTCGCCCGATTACAACGGTATGTGTATTTTTTCCCTAGGCCATTCTGGTTAAGCGTTTGGAGCAGCAGAATTGCGAAAAATGTTTTGCCTTCTCAACCATTTCTTGGCTTCAAACTCCCATATCTCGCGAACGGATTGACCTAACCCAAAAATTCCTATTGCATCTGAAAGTAGAAACTCGCCCGATTACAACGGTACGTGTATTTTTTCCCTACTCCATTCTGGTTAAGCGTTTGGAGCAGCAGAATTGCGAAAAATATTTTGCCTTCTCAACCATTTCTTGGCTTCAAACCACCATATCTCGCGAGCCGATTGACCTAACCCAAAAATTCCTATTGCATCTGAAAGTAGAAACTCGCCCGATTACAACGGTATGTGTATTTTTTCCCTAGGCCATTCTGGTTAAGCATTTGGAGCAGCAGAATTGCGAAAAATTTTTTGCCTTCTCAACCATTTCTTGGCTTCAGACTCCCATATCTCGCGAACGGATTGATATAACCCAAAAGTTCCTGTTGCGTCTGAAAGTAGAGTAGAAACTCGCCCGATTACAACGGTATGTGTATTTTTTCCCTAGTCCATTCTGGTTAGGCGTTAGGAGCAGCAGAATTGCGAAAAGTTTTTTGCCTTCTCAACCATTTCTTGGCTTCAAACTCCCATATCTCGCGAACGGATTGACCTATCCCAAAAATTCCTATTGCATCTAAAAGTAGAAAATCCGCCCGATTACAACGGTATGTGTATTTTTTCCCTAGGCCATTCTGGTTAAACGTTTGGAGCAGCAGAATTGCGAAAAATTTTTTGCCTTCTCAACCATTTCTTGGCTTCAAACCACCATATCTCTCGAACGGATTGACCTAACCCAAAAATTCCTATTGCATCTGAAAGTAGAAACTCGCCCGATTACAACGGTATGTGTATTTTTTCCCTAGGCCATTCTGGTTAAGCGTTTGGAGCAGCAGAAGTGCGAAAAATTTGTTGTCTTCTCAACTATTTTTTTGCTTCAAACTCCCATATCTCGCGAACGGATTGACCTAACCCAAAAATTCCTGTTGCATCTGAAAGTAGAAACTCGCCCGATTACAACGGTATGTGTATTTTTTCCCTAGGCCATTCCGGTTAAGCGTTTGGAGCAGCAGAATTGCGAAAAATTTTTTGCCTTCTCAACCATTTCTTGGCTTCAAACTCCCAGATCTCGCGAACGGATTGACCTAACCCAAAAATTCCTATTGCATCTGAAAGTAGAAACTCGCCCGATTACAACGGTATGTGTATTTTTTCCCTAGGCCATTCTGGTTAAGCGTTTGGAGCAGCAGAATTGCGAAAAATGTTTTGCCTTCTCAACCATTTCTTAGCTTCAAACTCCCATATCTCGCGAACGGATTGACCTAACCCAAAAATTCCTATTGCATCTGAAAGTAGAAACTCGCCCGATTACAACGGTACGTGTATTTTTTCCCTACTCCATTCTGGTTAAGCGTTTGGAGCAGCAGAATTGCGAAAAATATTTTGCCTTCTCAACCATTTCTTGGCTTCAAACCACCATATCTCGCGAGCCGATTGACCTAACCCAAAAATTCCTATTGCATCTGAAAGTAGAAACTCGCCCGATTACAACGGTATGTGTATTTTTTCCCTAGGCCATTCTGGTTAAGCATTTGGAGCAGCAGAATTGCGAAAAATTTTTTGCCTTCTCAACCATTTCTTGGCTTCAGACTCCCATATCTCGCGAACGGATTGATATAACCCAAAAGTTCCTGTTGCGTCTGAAAGTAGAGTAGAAACTCGCCCGATTACAACGGTATGTGTATTTTTTCCCTAGTCCATTCTGGTTAGGCGTTAGGAGCAGCAGAATTGCGAAAAATTTTTTGCCTTCTCAACCATTTCTTGGCTTCAAACTCCCATATCTCGCGAACGGATTGACCTATCCCAAAAATTCCTATTGCATCTAAAAGTAGAAAATCCGCCCGATTACAACGGTATGTGTATTTTTTCCCTAGGCCATTCTGGTTAAACGTTTGGAGCAGCAGAATTGCGAAAAATTTTTTGCCTTCTCAACCATTTCTTGGCTTCAAACCACCATATCTCTCGAACGGATTGACCTAACCCAAAAATTCCTATTGCATCTGAAAGTAGAAACTCGCCCGATTACAACGGTATGTGTATTTTTTCCCTAGGCCATTCTGGTTAAGCGTTTGGAGCAGCAGAAGTGCGAAAAATTTGTTGTCTTCTCAACTATTTTTTTGCTTCAAACTCCCATATCTCGCGAACGGATTGACCTAACCCAAAAATTCCTGTTGCATCTGAAAGTAGAAACTCGCCCGATTACAACGGTATGTGTATTTTTTCCCTAGGCCATTCCGGTTAAGCGTTTGGAGCAGCAGAATTGCGAAAAATTTTTTGCCTTCTCAACCATTTCTTGGCTTCAAACTCCCAGATCTCGCGAACGGATTGACCTAACCCAAAAATTCCTATTGCATCTGAAAGTAGAAACTCGCCCGATTACAACGGTATGTGTATTTTTTCCCTAGGCCATTCTGGTTAAGCGTTTGGAGCAGCAGAATTGCGAAAAATGTTTTGCCTTCTCAACCATTTCTTAGCTTCAAACTCCCATATCTCGCGAACGGATTGACCTAACCCAAAAATTCCTATTGCATCTGAAAGTAGAAACTCGCCCGATTACAACGGTACGTGTATTTTTTCCCTACTCCATTCTGGTTAAGCGTTTGGAGCAGCAGAATTGCGAAAAATATTTTGCCTTCTCAACCATTTCTTGGCTTCAAACCACCATATCTCGCGAGCCGATTGACCTAACCCAAAAATTCCTATTGCATCTGAAAGTAGAAACTCGCCCGATTACAACGGTATGTGTATTTTTTCCCTAGGCCATTCTGGTTAAGCATTTGGAGCAGCAGAATTGCGAAAAATTTTTTGCCTTCTCAACCATTTCTTGGCTTCAGACTCCCATATCTCGCGAACGGATTGATATAACACAAAAGTTCCTGTTGCGTCTGAAAGTAGAGTAGAAACTCGCCCGATTACAACGGTATGTGTATTTTTTCCCTAGTCCATTCTGGTTAGGCGTTAGGAGCAGCAGAATTGCGAAAAATTTTTTGCCTTCTCAACCATTTCTTGGCTTCAAACTCCCATATCTCGCGAACGGATTGACCTATCCCAAAAATTCCTATTGCATCTAAAAGTAGAAAATCCGCCCGATTACAACGGTATGTGTATTTTTTCCCTAGGCCATTCTGGTTAAACGTTTGGAGCAGCAGAATTGCGAAAAATTTTTTGCCTTCTCAACCATTTCTTGGCTTCAAACCACCATATCTCTCGAACGGATTGACCTAACCCAAAAATTCCTATTGCATCTGAAAGTAGAAACTCGCCCGATTACAACGGTATGTGTATTTTTTCCCTAGGCCATTCTGGTTAAGCGTTTCGAGCAGCAGAAGTGCGAAAAATTTGTTGTCTTCACAACTATTTTTTAGCTTCAAACTCCCATATCTCGCGAACGGATTGACCTATCCCAAAAATTCCTGTTGCATCTGAAAGTAGAAACTCGCCCGATTACAACGGTATGTGAATTTTTTCCCTAGGCCATTCTGGTTAAGCGTTAGGAGCAGCAGAATTGCGAAAAATTTTTTGCCTTCTCAACCATTTCTTGGCTTCAAACTCCCATATCTCGCGAACGGATTGACCTAACCCAAAAATTCCTGTTGCATCTGAAAGTAGAAACTCGCCCGATTACAACGGTATGTGAATTTTTTCCCTGGGCCATTCTGGTTAAGCGTTTGGAGCAGCAGAAGTGCGAAAAATTTGTTGTCTTCTCAACTATTTTTTAGATTCAAACTCCCATATCTCGAGAACGGATTACCTAAGCCAAAAATTCCTGTTGCGTCTGAAAGTAGAAACTCGCCCGATTACAACGGTATGTGAATTTTTTCCCTAGGCCATTCGGGTTAAGCGTTTGGAGCAGCAGAATTGCGAAAAATTTGTTGCCTTCTCAACCATTTCTTGGCTTCAAACTCCCATATCTCCCGAACGGATTGACATAACCCAAAAATTCCTGTTGCATCTGAAAGTAGAGACTCGCCCGATTACAACGGTATGTGAATTTTTTCCCTAGGCCATTCTGGTTAAGCGTTTGGAGCAGCAGAATTGCGAAAAATTTTTTGCCTTCTCAACCATTTCTTGGCTTCAAACCACCATATCTCTCGAACGGATTGACCTAACCCAAAAATTCCTATTGCATCTGAAAGTAGAAACTCGCCCGATTACAACGGTATGTGTATTTTTTCCCTAGGCCATTCTGGTTAAGCGTTTGGAGCAGCAGAAGTGCGAAAAATTTGTTGTCTTCTCAACTATTTTTTTGCTTCAAACTCCCATATCTCGCGAACGGATTGACCTAACCCAAAAATTCCTGTTGCATCTGAAAGTAGAAACTCGCCCGATTACAACGGTATGTGTATTTTTTCCCTAGGCCATTCCGGTTAAGCGTTTGGAGCAGCAGAATTGCGAAAAATTTTTTGCCTTCTCAACCATTTCTTGGCTTCAAACTCCCAGATCTCGCGAACGGATTGACCTAACCCAAAAATTCCTATTGCATCTGAAAGTAGAAACTCGCCCGATTACAACGGTATGTGTATTTTTTCCCTAGGCCATTCTGGTTAAGCGTTTGGAGCAGCAGAATTGCGAAAAATGTTTTGCCTTCTCAACCATTTCTTGGCTTCAAACTCCCATATCTCGCGAACGGATTGACCTAACCCAAAAATTCCTATTGCATCTGAAAGTAGAAACTCGCCCGATTACAACGGTACGTGTATTTTTTCCCTACTCCATTCTGGTTAAGCGTTTGGAGCAGCAGAATTGCGAAAAATATTTTGCCTTCTCAACCATTTCTTGGCTTCAAACCACCATATCTCGCGAGCCGATTGACCTAACCCAAAAATTCCTATTGCATCTGAAAGTAGAAACTCGCCCGATTACAACGGTATGTGTATTTTTTCCCTAGGCCATTCTGGTTAAGCATTTGGAGCAGCAGAATTGCGAAAAATTTTTTGCCTTCTCAACCATTTCTTGGCTTCAGACTCCCATATCTCGCGAACGGATTGATATAACCCAAAAGTTCCTGTTGCGTCTGAAAGTAGTGTAGAAACTCGCCCGATTACAACGGTATGTGTATTTTTTCCCTAGTCCATTCTGGTTAGGCGTTAGGAGCAGCAGAATTGCGAAAAATTTTTTGCCTTCTCAACCATTTCTTGGCTTCAAACTCCCATATCTCGCGAACGGATTGACCTATCCCAAAAATTCCTATTGCATCTAAAAGTAGAAAATCCGCCCGATTACAACGGTATGTGTATTTTTTCCCTAGGCCATTCTGGTTAAACGTTTGGAGCAGCAGAATTGCGAAAAATTTTTTGCCTTCTCAACCATTTCTTGGCTTCAAACCACCATATCTCTCGAACGGATTGACCTAACCCAAAAATTCCTATTGCATCGGAAAGTAGAAACTCGCCCGATTACAACGGTATGTGTATTTTTTCCCTAGGCCATTCTGGTTAAACGTTTGGAGCAGCAGAATTGCGAAAAATTTTTTGCCTTCTCAACCATTTCTTGGCTTCAAACCACCATATCTCTCGAACGGTTTGACCTAACCCAAAAATTCCTGTTGCATCTGAAAGTAGAAACTCGCCCGATTACAACGGTATGTGTATTTTTTCCCTAGGCCATTCTGGTTAAGCGTTTGGAGCAGCAGAATTACGAAAAATTTTTTGCCTTCTCAAACATTTCTTGGCTTCAAACTCCCATATCTCGCGAACGGATTGACCTAACCCAAAAATTCCTGTTGCATCTGAAAGTAGAAACTCGCCCGATTACAACGGTATGTGTATTTTTTCCCTAGGCCATTCTGGTTAAGCGTTTGGAGCAGCAGAATTGCGAAAAATTTTTTGCCTTCTGAACCATTTCTTGGCTTCAAACTCCCATATCTCGCGAACGGATTGACCTAACCCAAAAATTCCTATTGCATCTGAAAGTAGAAACTCGCCCGATTACAACGGTATGTGTATTTTTACCCTAGGCCATTCTGGTTAAGCGTTTGGAGCAGCAGAATTGCGAAAAATGTTATGCCTCCTCAACCATTTCTTGGCTTCAAACTCCCATATCTCGCGAACGGATTGACCTAACCCAAAAATTCCTATTGCATCTAAAAGTAGAAACTCGCCCGATTACAAAGGTACGTGTATTTTTTCCCTAGGCCATTCTGGTTAAACGTTTGGAGCAGCAGAAGTGCGAAAAATTTGTTGTCTTCTCAACTATTTTTTAGCTTCAAACTACCATATCTCGCGAACGGATTGACCTAACCCAAAAATTCCTACTGCATCTGAAAGTCGAAAATCGCCCTATTACAGCGGTACGTGTATTTTTTCCCTACTCCATTCTGGTTAAGCGTTTGGAGCAGCAGAATTGCGAAAAATTTTTTGCCTTCTCAACCATTTCTTGGCTTCAAACTCCCATATCTCGCGAACGGATTGACCTAACCCAAAAATTCCTGTTGCGTCTGAAAGTAGAAACTCGCCCGATTACAGCGGTACGTGTATTTTTTCCCTACTCCATTCTGGTTAAGCGTTAGGAGCAGCAGAATTGCGAAAAATTTTTTGCCTTCTGAACCATTTCTTGGCTTCAAACTCCCATATCTCGCGAACGGATTGACCTAACCCAAAAATTCCTATTGCATCTGAAAGTAGAAACTCGCCCGATTACAACGGTATGTGTATTTTTTCCCTAGGCCATTCTGGTTAAGCGTTTGGAGCAGCAGAATTGCGAAAAATTTTTTGCCTTCTCAACCATTTCTTGGCTTCAAACTCCCAGATCTCGTGAACGGATTGACCTAACCCAAAAATTCCTATTGCATCTGAAAGTAGAAACTCGCCGATTACAAAGGTATGTGTATTTTTCCCTAGGCCATTCTGGTTAAGCGTTTGGAGCAGCAGAATTGCGAAAATGTTTTGCCTTCTCAACCATTTCTTGGCTTCAAACTCCCATATCTCGCGGACGGATTGACCTAACCCAAAAATTCCTATTGCATCTGAAAGTAGAAACTCGCCCGATTACAACGGTACGTGTATTTTTTCCCTACTCCATTCTGGTTAAGCGTTTGGAGCAGCAGAATTGCGAAAAATATTTTGCCTTCTCAACCATTTCTTGGCTTCAAACCACCATATCTCGCGAGCCGATTGACCTAACCCAAAAATTCCTATTGCATCTGAAAGTAGAAACTCGCCCGATTACAACGGTATGTGTATTTTTTCCCTAGGCCATTCTGGTTAAGCGTTTGGAGCAGCAGAAGTGCGAAAAATTTGTTTTCTTCTCAACTATTTTTTAGCTTCAAACTCCCATATCTCGCTAACGAATTGACCTATCCCAAAAATTCCTGTTGCATCTGAAAGTAGAAACTCGCCCGATTACTACGGTATGTGAATTTTTTCCCTAGGCCATTCTGGTTAAGCGTTTGGAGCAGCAGAATTGCGAAAAATGTTTTGCCTTCTCAACCATTTCTTGTCTTCAAACTCCCATATCTCGCGAACGGATTGACCTAACCCAAAAATTCCTGGTGCATCTGAAAGTAGAGACTCGCCCGATTACAACGGTATGTCTATTTTTTGCCTAGGCCATTCTGGTTAAGCGTTTGGAGCAGCAGAATTGCGAAAAATTTTTTGCCTTCTCAACCATTTCTTGGCTTCAAACTCCCATATCTCGCGAACGGATTGACCTATCCCAAAAATTCCTATTGCATCTAAAAGTAGAAACTCGCCCGATTACAACGGTATGTGTATTTTTTCCCTAGGCCATTCTGGTTAAACGTTTGGAGCAGCAGAATTGCGAAAAATTTTTTGCCTTCTCAACCATTTCTTGGCTTCAAACCACCATATCTCTCGAACGGATTGACCTAACCCAAAAATTCCTATTGCATCTGAAAGTAGAAACTCGCCCGATTACAACGGTATGTGTATTTTTTCCCTAGGCCATTCTGGTTAAGCGTTTGGAGCAGCAGAAGTGCGAAAAATTTGTTGTCTTCTCAACTATTTTTTTGCTTCAAACTCCCATATCTCGCGAACGGATTGACCTAACCCAAAAATTCCTGTTGCATCTGAAAGTAGAAACTCGCCCGATTACAACGGTATGCGTATTTTTTCCCTAGGCCATTCCGGTTAAGCGTTTGGAGCAGCAGAATTGCGAAAAATTTTTTGCCTTCTCAACCATTTCTTGGCTTCAAACTCCCAGATCTCGCGAACGGATTGACCTAACCCAAAAATTCCTATTGCATCTGAAAGTAGAAACTCGCCCGATTACAACGGTATGTGTATTTTTTCCCTAGGCCATTCTGGTTAAGCGTTTGGAGCAGCAGAATTGCGAAAAATGTTTTGCCTTCTCAACCATTTCTTGTCTTCAAACTCCCATATCTCGCGAACGGATTGACCTAACCCAAAAATTCCTGGTGCATCTGAAAGTAGAGACTCGCCCGATTACAACGGTATGTCTATTTTTTGCCTAGGCCATTCTGGTTAAGCGTTTGGAGCAGCAGAATTGCGAAAAATTTTTTGCCTTCTCAACCATTTCTTGGCTTCAAACTCCCATATCTCGCGAACGGATTGACCTATCCCAAAAATTCCTATTGCATCTAAAAGTAGAAACTCGCCCGATTACAACGGTATGTGTATTTTTTCCCTAGGCCATTCTGGTTAAACGTTTGGAGCAGCAGAATTGCGAAAAATTTTTTGCCTTCTCAACCACTTCTTGGCTTCAAACCACCATATCTCTCGAACGGATTGACCTAACCCAAAAATTCCTATTGCATCTGAAAGTAGAAACTCGCCCGATTACAACGGTATGTGTATTTTTTCCCTAGGCCATTCTGGTTAAGCGTTTGGAGCAGCAGAAGTGCGAAAAATTTGTTGTCTTCTCAACTATTTTTTTGCTTCAAACTCCCATATCTCGCGAACGGATTGACCTAACCCAAAAATTCCTGTTGCATCTGAAAGTAGAAACTCGCCCGATTACAACGGTATGCGTATTTTTTCCCTAGGCCATTCCGGTTAAGCGTTTGGAGCAGCAGAATTGCGAAAAATTTTTTGCCTTCTCAACCATTTCTTGGCTTCAAACTCCCAGATCTCGCGAACGGATTGACCTAACCCAAAAATTCCTATTGCATCTGAAAGTAGAAACTCGCCCGATTACAACGGTATGTGTATTTTTTCCCTAGGCCATTCTGGTTAAGCGTTTGGAGCAGCAGAAGTGCGAAAAATTTGTTGTCTTCTCAACTATTTTTTTGCTTCAAACTCCCATATCTCGCGAACGGATTGACCTAACCCAAAAATTCCTGTTGCATCTGAAAGTAGAAACTCGCCAGATTACAACGGTATGCGTATTTTTTCCCTAGGCCATTCCGGTTAAGCGTTTGGAGCAGCAGAATTGCGAAAAATTTTTTGCCTTCTCAACCATTTCTTGGCTTCAAACTCCCAGATCTCGCGAACGGATTGACCTAACCCAAAAATTCCTATTGCATCTGAAAGTAGAAACTCGCCCGATTACAACGGTATGTGTATTTTTTCCCTAGGCCATTCTGGTTAAGCGTTTGGAGCAGCAGAAGTGCGAAAAATTTGTTGTCTTCTCAACTATTTTTTTGCTTCAAACTCCCATATCTCGCGAACGGATTGACCTAACCCAAAAATTCCTGCTGCATCTGAAAGTAGAAACTCGCCAGATTACAACGGTATGTGTATTTTTTCCCTAGGCCATTCTGGATAAGCGTTTGGAGCAGCAGAAGTGCGAAAAATTTGTTGTCTTCTCAACCATTTCTTGGCTTCAAACCACCATATCTCGCGAGCCGATTGACCTAACCCAAAAATTCCTATTGCATCTGAAAGTAGAAACTCGCCCGATTACAACGGTATGTGTATTTTTTCCCTCGGCCATTCTGGTTAAGCGTTTGGAGCAGCAGAAGTGCGAAAAATTTGTTGTCTTCTCAACTATTTTTTAGCTTCAAACTCCCATATCTCGCGAACGGATTGACCTATCACAAAAATTTCTGTTGCATCTGAAAGTAGAAACTCGCCCGATTACAACGGTATGTGTATTTTTTCCCTAGGCCATTCTGGTTAAGCGTTTGGAGCAGCAGAAGTGCGAAAAATTTGTTGTCTTCTCAACAATTTTTTATCTTCAAACTCCCATATCTCGCGAACGGATTGACCTATCCCAAAAATTCCTGTTGCATCTGAAAGTAGAAACTCGCCCGATTACAACGGTATGTGTATTTTTTCCCTGGGCCATTCTGGTTAAACGTTTGGAGCAGCAGAATTGCGAAAAATATTTTGCATTCTCAACCATTTCTTGGCTTCAAACCACCATATCTCGCGAACGGATTGACCTAGCCCAAAAATTCCTATTGCATCTGCAAGTAGAAACTCGCCCGATTACAACGGTATGTGTATTTTTTCCCTAGGCCATTCTGGTTAAGCGTTTGGATCAGCAGAAGTGCGAAAAATTTGTTGTCTTCTCAACTATCTTTTAGATTCAAACTCCCATATCTCCCGAACGGATTGACCTAAGCCAAAAATTCCTGTTGCATCTGAAAGTAGAAACTCGCCCGATTACAACGGTATGTGTATTTTTTCCCTAGGCCATTCTGGTTAAGCGTTTGGAGCAGCAGAAGTGCGAAAAATTTGTTGTCTTCTCAACTATTTTTTTGCTTCAAACTCCCATATCTCGCGAACGGATTGACCTAACCAAAAAATTCCTGTTGCATCTGAAAGTAGAAACTCGCCCGATTACAACGGTATGTGTATTTTTTGCCTAGGCCATTCTGGTTAAGCGTTTGGAGCAGCAGAATTGCGAAAAATTTTTTGCCTTCTCAACCATTTCTTGGCTTCAAACTCCCATATCTCGCGAACGGATTGACCTATCCCAAAAATTCCTATTGCATCTAAAAGTAGAAACTCGCCCGATTACAACGGTATGTGTATTTTTTCCCTAGGCCATTCTGGTTAAACGTTTGGAGCAGCAGAATTGCGAAAAATTTTTTGCCTTCTCAACCATTTCTTGGCTTCAAACCACCATATCTCTCGAACGGATTGACCTAACCCAAAAATTCCTATTGCATCTGAAAGTAGAAACTCGCCCGATTACAACGGTATGTGTATTTTTTCCCTAGGCCATTCTGGTTAAGCGTTTGGAGCAGCAGAAGTGCGAAAAATTTGTTGTCTTCTCAACTATTTTTTTGCTTCAAACTCCCATATCTCGCGAACGGATTGACCTGACCCAAAAATTCCTGTTGCATCTGAAAGTAGAAACTCGCCCGATTACAACGGTATGCGTATTTTTTCCCTAGGCCATTCCGGTTAAGCGTTTGGAGCAGCAGAATTGCGAAAAATTTTTTGCCTTCTCAACCATTTCTTGGCTTCAAACTCCCAGATCTCGCGAACGGATTGACCTAACCCAAAAATTCCTATTGCATCTGAAAGTAGAAACTCGCCCGATTACAACGGTATGTGTATTTTTTCCCTAGGCCATTCTGGTTAAGCGTTTGGAGCAGCAGAAGTGCGAAAAATTTGTTGTCTTCTCAACTATTTTTTTGCTTCAAACTCCCATATCTCGCGAACGGATTGACCTAACCCAAAAATTCCTGTTGCATATGAAAGTAGAAACTCGCCCGATTACAACGGTACGTGTATTTTTTCCCTACTCCATTCTGGTTAAGCGTTTGGAGCAGCAGAATTGCGAAAAATTTGTTGTCTTCTCAACTATTTTTTAGCTTCAAACTCCCATATCTCGCGAACGGATTGACCTATCCCAAAAATTTCTGTTGCATCTGAAAGTAGAAACTCGCCCGATTACAACGGTATGTGTATTTTTTCCCTAGGCCATTCTGGTTAAGCGTTTGGAGCAGCAGAAGTGCGAAAAATTTGTTGTCTTCTCAACCATTTCTTGGCTTCAAACCACCATATCTCGCGAGCCGATTGACCTAACCCAAAAATTCCTATTGCATCTGAAAGTAGAAACTCGCCCGATTACAACGGTATGTGTATTTTTTCCCTCGGCCATTCTGGTTAAGCGTTTGGAGCAGCAGAAGTGCGAAAAATTTGTTGTCTTCTCAACTATTTTTTAGCTTCAAACTCCCATATCTCGCGAACGGATTGACCTATCCCAAAAATTTCTGTTGCATCTGAAAGTAGAAACTCGCCCGATTACAACGGTATGTGTATTTTTTCCCTAGGCCATTCTGGTTAAGCGTTTGGAGCAGCAGAAGTGCGAAAAATTTGTTGTCTTCTCAACAATTTTTTATCTTCAAACTCCCATATCTCGCGAACGGATTGACCTATCCCAAAAATTCCTGTTGCATCTGAAAGTAGAAACTCGCCCGATTACAACGGTATGTGTATTTTTTCCCTGGGCCATTCTGGTTAAACGTTTGGAGCAGCAGAATTGCGAAAAATATTTTGCATTCTCAACCATTTCTTGGCTTCAAACCACCATATCTCGCGAACGGATTGACCTAGCCCAAAAATTCCTATTGCATCTGAAAGTAGAAACTCGCCCGATTACAACGGTACGTGTATTTTTTCCCTACTCCATTCTGGTTAAGCGTTTGGAGCAGCAGAATTGCGAAAAATATTTTGCCTTCTCAACCATTTCTTGGCTTCAAACCACCATATCTCGCGAGCCGATTGACCTAACCCAAAAATTCCTATTGCATCTGAAAGTAGAAACTCGCCCGATTACAACGGTATGTGTATTTTTTCCCTAGGCCATTCTGGTTAAGCGTTTGGAGCAGCAGAAGTGCGAAAAATTGGTTGTCTTCTCAACTATTTTTCAGCTTCAAACTCCCATATCTCGCGAACGGATTGACCTATCCCAAAAATTCCTGTTGCATCTGAAAGTAGAAACTCGCCCGATTACAACGGTATGTGAATTTTTTCCCTAGGCCATTCTGGTTAAGCGTTAGGAGCAGCAGAATTGCGAAAAATTTTTTGCCTTCTCAACCATTTCTTGGCTTCAGACTCCCATATCTCGCGAACGGATTGACCTAACCCAAAAATTCCTGTTGCATCTGAAAGTAGAAACTCGCCCAATTACAACGGTATGCGTATTTTTTCCCTGGGCCATTCTGGTTAAATGTTTGGAGCAGCAGAATTGCGAAAAATATTTTGCCTTCTCAACCATTTCTTGGCTTCAAACCACCATATCGCGCGAACGGATTGACCTAACCCAAAAATTCCTATTGCATCTGAAAGTAGAAACTCGCCCGATTACAATGGTATGTGTATTTTTTCCCTAGGCCATTCTGGTTAAGCGTTTGGAGCAGCAGAATTGCGAAAAATTTTTTGCCTTCTCAACCATTTCTTGGCTTCAGACAACCATATCTCGCGAACGGATTGATATAACCCAAAAGTTCCTGTTGCGTCTGAAAGTAGAGTAGAAACTCGCCCGATTACAACGGTATGTGTATTTTTTCCCTAGTCCATTCTGGTTAGGCGTTAGGAGCAGCAGAATTGCGAAAAATTTTTTGCCTTCTCAACCATTTCTTGGCTTCAAACTCCCATATCTCGCGAACGGATTGACCTATCCCAAAAATTCCTATTGCATCTAAAAGTAGAAACTCGCCCGATTACAACGGTATGTGTATTTTTTCCCTAGGCCATTCTGGTTAAACGTTTGGAGCAGCAGAATTGCGAAAAATTTTTGCCTTCTCAACCATTTCTTGGCTTCAAACCACCATATCTCTCGAACGGATTGACCTAACCCAAAAATTCCTATTGCATCTGAAAGTAGAAACTCGCCCGATTACAACGGTATGTGTAT
Organism: Ptiloglossa arizonensis; assembly: GCF_051014685.1. Classification (NCBI taxonomy): domain Eukaryota; kingdom Metazoa; phylum Arthropoda; class Insecta; order Hymenoptera; family Colletidae; genus Ptiloglossa; species Ptiloglossa arizonensis. The sequence goes on along the minus strand of NW_027479252.1, from coordinate 112,145 downwards.
TTTTTCCCTAGGCCATTCTTGTTAAGCGTTTGGAGCAGCAGAAGTGCGAAAAATTTGTTGTCTTCTCAACTATTTTTTGCTTCAAACTCCCTGATCTCGCGAACGGATTGACCTAACCCAAAAATTCCTATTGCATCTGAAAGTAGAAACTCGCCCGATTACAACGGTATGTGTATTTTTTCCCTAGGCCATTCTGGTTAAGCGTTTGGAGCAGCAGAATTGCGAAAAATGTTTTGCCTTCTCAACCATTTCTTGTCTTCAAACTCCCATATCTCGCGAACGGATTGGCCTAACCCAAAAATTCCTGGTGCATCTGAAAGTAGAGACTCGCCCGATTACAACGGTATGTGTATTTTTTCCCTAGGCCATTCTGGTTAAGCGTTTGGAGCAGCAGAAGTGCGAAAAATTTGTTGTCTTCTCAACCATTTCTTGGCTTCAAACTCCCATATCTCGCGAACGGATTGACCTATCCCAAAAATTCCTATTGCATCTAAAAGTAGAAACTCGCCCGATTACAACGGTATGTGTATTTTTTCCCTAGGCCATTCTGGTTAAACGTTTGGAGCAGCAGAATTGCGAAAAATTTTTTGCCTTCTCAACCATTTCTTGGCTTCAAACCACCATATCTCTCGAACGGATTGACCTAACCCAAAAATTCCTATTGCATCTGAAAGTAGAAACTCGCCCGATTACAACGGTATGTGTATTTTTTCCCTAGGCCATTCTGGTTAAGCGTTTGGAGCAGCAGAAGTGCGAAAAATTTGTTGTCTTCTCAACTATTTTTTTGCTTCAAACTCCCATATCTCGCGAACGGATTGACCTAACCCAAAAATTCCTGTTGCATCTGAAAGTAGAAACTCGCCCGATTACAACGGTATGCGTATTTTTTCCCTAGGCCATTCCGGTTAAGCGTTTGGAGCAGCAGAATTGCGAGAAATTTTTTGCCTTCTCAACCATTTCTTGGCTTCAAACTCCCAGATCTCGCGAACGGATTGACCTAACCCAAAAATTCCTATTGCATCTGAAAGTAGAAACTCGCCCGATTACAACGGTATGTGTATTTTTTCCCTAGGCCATTCTGGTTAAGCGTTTGGAGCAGCAGAAGTGCGAAAAATTTGTTGTCTTCTCAACTATTTTTTTGCTTCAAACTCCCATATCTCGCGAACGGATTGACCTAACCCAAAAATTCCTGTTGCATCTGAAAGTAGAAACTCGCCCGATTACAACGGTATGCGTATTTTTTCCCTAGGCCATTCCGGTTAAGCGTTTGGAGCAGCAGAATTGCGAAAAATTTTTTGCCTTCTCAACCATTTCTTGGCTTCAAACTCCCAGATCTCGCGAACGGATTGACCTAACCCAAAAATTCCTATTGCATCTGAAAGTAGAAACTCGCCCGATTACAACGGTATGTGTATTTTTTCCCTACTCCATTCTGGTTAAGCGTTTGGAGCAGCAGAATTGCGAAAAATTTGTTGTCTTCTCAACTATTTTTTAGCTTCAAACTCCCATATCTCGCGAACGGATTGACCTATCCCAAAAATTTCTGTTGCATCTGAAAGTAGAAACTCGCCCGATTACAACGGTATGTGTATTTTTTCCCTAGGCCATTCTGGTTAAGCGTTTGGAGCAGCAGAAGTGCGAAAAATTTGTTGTCTTCTCAACCATTTCTTGGCTTCAAACCACCATATCTCGCGAGCCGATTGACCTAACCCAAAAATTCCTATTGCATCTGAAAGTAGAAACTCGCCCGATTACAACGGTATGTGTATTTTTTCCCTCGGCCATTCTGGTTAAGCGTTTGGAGCAGCAGAAGTGCGAAAAATTTGTTGTCTTCTCAACTATTTTTTAGCTTCAAACTCCCATATCTCGCGAACGGATTGACCTATCCCAAAAATTTCTGTTGCATCTGAAAGTAGAAACTCGCCCGATTACAACGGTATGTGTATTTTTTCCCTAGGCCATTCTGGTTAAGCGTTTGGAGCAGCAGAAGTGCGAAAAATTTGTTGTCTTCTCAACAATTTTTTATCTTCAAACTCCCATATCTCGCGAACGGATTGACCTATCCCAAAAATTCCTGTTGCATCTGAAAGTAGAAACTCGCCCGATTACAACGGTATGTGTATTTTTTCCCTGGGCCATTCTGGTTAAACGTTTGGAGCAGCAGAATTGCGAAAAATATTTTGCATTCTCAACCATTTCTTGGCTTCAAACCACCATATCTCGCGAACGGATTGACCTAGCCCAAAAATTCCTATTGCATCTGAAAGTAGAAACTCGCCCGATTACAACGGTATGTGTATTTTTTTCCTAGGCCATTCTGGTTAAGCGTTTGGATCAGCAGAAGTGCGAAAAATTTGTTGTCTTCTCAACTATCTTTTAGATTCAAACTCCCATATCTCCCGAACGGATTGACCTAAGCCAAAAATTCCTGTTGCATCTGAAAGTAGAAACTCGCCCGATTACAACGGTATGTGTATTTTTTCCCTAGGCCATTCTGGTTAAGCGTTTGGAGCAGCAGAAGTGCGAAAAATTTGTTGTCTTCTCAACTATTTTTTTGCTTCAAACTCCCATATCTCGCGAACGGATTGACCTAACCAAAAAATTCCTGTTGCATCTGAAAGTAGAAACTCGCCCGATTACAACGGTATGTGTATTTTTTGCCTAGGCCATTCTGGTTAAGCGTTTGGAGCAGCAGAATTGCGAAAAATTTTTTGCCTTCTCAACCATTTCTTGGCTTCAAACTCCCATATCTCGCGAACGGATTGACCTATCCCAAAAATTCCTATTGCATCTAAAAGTAGAAACTCGCCCGATTACAACGGTATGTGTATTTTTTCCCTAGGCCATTCTGGTTAAACGTTTGGAGCAGCAGAATTGCGAAAAATTTTTTGCCTTCTCAACCATTTCTTGGCTTCAAACCACCATATCTCTCGAACGGATTGACCTAACCCAAAAATTCCTATTGCATCTGAAAGTAGAAACTCGCCCGATTACAACGGTATGTGTATTTTTTCCCTAGGCCATTCTGGTTAAGCGTTTGGAGCAGCAGAAGTGCGAAAAATTTGTTGTCTTCTCAACTATTTTTTTGCTTCAAACTCCCATATCTCGCGAACGGATTGACCTAACCCAAAAATTCCTGTTGCATCTGAAAGTAGAAACTCGCCCGATTACAACGGTATGCGTATTTTTTCCCTAGGCCATTCCGGTTAAGCGTTTGGAGCAGCAGAATTGCGAAAAATTTTTGCCTTCTCAACCATTTCTTGGCTTCAAACTCCCAGATCTCGCGAACGGATTGACCTAACCCAAAAATTCCTATTGCATCTGAAAGTAGAAACTCGCCCGATTACAACGGTATGTGTATTTTTTCCCTAGGCCATTCTGGTTAAGCGTTTGGAGCAGCAGAACTGCGAAAAATTTGTTGTCCTCTCAACTATTTTTTTGCTTCAAACTCCCATATCTCGCGAACGGATTGACCTGACCCAAAAATTCCTGTTGCATCTGAAAGTAGAAACTCGCCCGATTACAACGGTATGCGTATTTTTTCCCTAGGCCATTCCGGTTAAGCGTTTGGAGCAGCAGAATTGCGAAAAATTTTTTGCCTTCTCAACCATTTCTTGGCTTCAAACTCCCAGATCTCGCGAACGGATTGACCTAACCCAAAAATTCCTATTGCATCTGAAAGTAGAAACTCGCCCGATTACAACGGTATGTGTATTTTTTCCCTAGGCCATTCTGGTTAAGCGTTTGGAGCAGCAGAAGTGCGAAAAATTTGTTGTCTTCTCAACTATTTTTTAGCTTCAAACTCCCATATCTCGCGAACGGATTGACCTATCCCAAAAATTTCTGTTGCATCTGAAAGTAGAAACTCGTCCGATTACAACGGTATGTGTATTTTTTCCCTAGGCCATTCTGGTTAAGCGTTTGGAGCAGCAGAAGTGCGAAAAATTTGTTGTCTTCTCAACCATTTCTTGGCTTCAAACCACCATATCTCGCGAGCCGATTGACCTAACCCAAAAATTCCTATTGCATCTGAAAGTAGAAACTCGCCCGATTACAACGGTATGTGTATTTTTTCCCTCGGCCATTCTGGTTAAGCGTTTGGAGCAGCAGAAGTGCGAAAAATTTGTTGTCTTCTCAACTATTTTTTAGCTTCAAACTCCCATATCTCGCGAACGGATTGACCTATCCCAAAAATTTCTGTTGCATCTGAAAGTAGAAACTCGCCCGATTACAACGGTATGTGTATTTTTTCCCTAGGCCATTCTGGTTAAGCGTTTGGAGCAGCAGAAGTGCGAAAAATTTGTTGTCTTCTCAACAATTTTTTATCTTCAAACTCCCATATCTCGCGAACGGATTGACCTATCCCAAAAATTCCTGTTGCATCTGAAAGTAGAAACTCGCCCGATTACAACGGTATGTGTATTTTTTCCCTGGGCCATTCTGGTTAAACGTTTGGAGCAGCAGAATTGCGAAAAATATTTTGCATTCTCAACCATTTCTTGGCTTCAAACTCCCAGATCTCGCGAACGGATTGACCTAACCCAAAAATTCCTATTGCATCTGAAAGTAGAAACTCGCCCGATTACAACGGTATGTGTATTTTTTCCCTAGGCCATTCTGGTTAAGCGTTTGGAGCAGCAGAAGTGCGAAAAATTTGTTGTCTTCTCAACTATTTTTTAGCTTCAAACTCCCATATCTCGCGAACGGATTGACCTATCCCAAAAATTTCTGTTGCATCTGAAAGTAGAAACTCGTCCGATTACAACGGTATGTGTATTTTTTCCCTAGGCCATTCTGGTTAAGCGTTTGGAGCAGCAGAAGTGCGAAAAATTTGTTGTCTTCTCAACCATTTCTTGGCTTCAAACCACCATATCTCGCGAGCCGATTGACCTAACCCAAAAATTCCTATTGCATCTGAAAGTAGAAACTCGCCCGATTACAACGGTATGTGTATTTTTTCCCTCGGCCATTCTGGTTAAGCGTTTGGAGCAGCAGAAGTGCGAAAAATTTGTTGTCTTCTCAACTATTTTTAGCTTCAAACTCCCATATCTCGCGAACGGATTGACCTATCCCAAAAATTTCTGTTGCATCTGAAAGTAGAAACTCGCCCGATTACAACGGTATGTGTATTTTTTCCCTAGGCCATTCTGGTTAAGCGTTTGGAGCAGCAGAAGTGCGAAAAATTTGTTGTCTTCTCAACAATTTTTTATCTTCAAACTCCCATATCTCGCGAACGGATTGACCTATCCCAAAAATTCCTGTTGCATCTGAAAGTAGAAACTCGCCCGATTACAACGGTATGTGTATTTTTTCCCTGGGCCATTCTGGTTAAACGTTTGGAGCAGCAGAATTGCGAAAAATATTTTGCATTCTCAACCATTTCTTGGCTTCAAACCACCATATCTCGCGAACGGATTGACCTAGCCCAAAAATTCCTATTGCATCTGAAAGTAGAAACTCGCCCGATTACAACGGTATGTGTATTTTTTCCCTAGGCCATTCTGGTTAAGCGTTTGGAGCAGCAGAAGTGCGAAAAATTTGTTGTCTTCTCAACTATCTTTTAGATTCAAACTCCCATATCTCCCGAACGGATTGACCTAAGCCAAAAATTCCTGTTGCATCTGAAAGTAGAAACTCGCCCGATTACAACGGTTTGTGTATTTTTTCCCTAGGCCATTCTGGTTAAGCGTTTGGAGCAGCAGAAGTGCGAAAAATTTGTTGTCTTCTCAACTATTTTTTTGCTTCAAACTCCCATATCTCGCGAACGGATTGACCTAACCAAAAAATTCCTGTTGCATCTGAAAGTAGAAACTCGCCCGATTACAACGGTATGTGTATTTTTTGCCTAGGCCATTCTGGTTAAGCGTTTGGAGCAGCAGAATTGCGAAAAATTTTTTGCCTTCTCAACCATTTCTTGGCTTCAAACTCCCATATCTCGCGAACGGATTGACCTATCCCAAAAATTCCTATTGCATCTAAAAGTAGAAACTCGCCCGATTACAACGGTATGTGAATTTTTTCCCTAGGCCATTCTGGTTAAACGTTTGGAGCAGCAGAATTGCGAAAAATTTTTTGCCTTCTCAACCATTTCTTGGCTTCAAACCACCATATCTCTCGAACGGATTGACCTAACCCAAAAATTCCTATTGCATCTGAAAGTAGAAACTCGCCCGATTACAACGGTATGTGTATTTTTTCCCTAGGCCATTCTGGTTAAGCGTTTGGAGCAGCAGAAGTGCGAAAAATTTGTTGTCTTCTCAACTATTTTTTTGCTTCAAACTCCCATATCTCGCGAACGGATTGACCTAACCCAAAAATTCCTGTTGCATCTGAAAGTAGAAACTCGCCCGATTACAACGGTATGCGTATTTTTTCCCTAGGCCATTCCGGTTAAGCGTTTGGAGCAGCAGAATTGCGAAAAATTTTTTGCCTTCTCAACCATTTCTTGGCTTCAAACTCCCATATCTCGCGAACGGATTGACCTAACCCAAAAATTCCTATTGCATCTGAAAGTAGAAACTCGCCCGATTACAGCGGTACGTGTATTTTTTCCCTACACCATTCTGGTTAAGCGTTTGGAGCAGCAGAATTGCGAAAAATATTTTGCCTTCTCAACAATTTCTTGGCTTCAAACCACCATATCTCGCTAGCCGATTGACCTAACCCAAAAATTCCTATTGCATCTGAAAGTAGAAACTCGCCCGATTACAACGGTATGTGTATTTTTTCCCTAGGCCATTCTGGTTAAGCGTTTGGAGCAGCAGAAGTGCGAAAAATTTGTTGTCTTCTCAACTATTTTTTTGCTTCAAACTCCCATATCTCGCGAACGGATTGACCTAACCCAAAAATTCCTGTTGCATATGAAAGTAGAAACTCGCCCGATTACAACGGTACGTGTATTTTTCCCTACTCCATTCTGGTTAAGCGTTTGGAGCAGCAGAATTGCGAAAAATTTGTTGTCTTCTCAACTATTTTTTAGCTTCAAACTCCCATATCTCGCGAACGGATTGACCTATCCCAAAAATTTCTGTTGCATCTGAAAGTAGAAACTCGCCCGATTACAACGGTATGTGTATTTTTTCCCTAGGCCATTCTGGTTAAGCGTTTGGAGCAGCAGAAGTGCGAAAAATTTGTTGTCTTCTCAACCATTTCTTGGCTTCAAACCACCATATCTCGCGAGCCGATTGACCTAACCCAAAAATTCCTATTGCATCTGAAAGTAGAAACTCGCCCGATTACAACGGTATGTGTATTTTTTCCCTCGGCCATTCTGGTTAAGCGTTTGGAGCAGCAGAAGTGCGAAAAATTTGTTGTCTTCTCAACTATTTTTTAGCTTCAAACTCCCATATCTCGCGAACGGATTGACCTATCCCAAAAATTTCTGTTGCATCTGAAAGTAGAAACTCGCCCGATTACAACGGTATGTGTATTTTTTCCCTAGGCCATTCTGGTTAAGCGTTTGGAGCAGCAGAAGTGCGAAAAATTTGTTGTCTTCTCAACAATTTTTTATCTTCAAACTCCCATATCTCGCGAACGGATTGACCTATCCCAAAAATTCCTGTTGCATCTGAAAGTAGAAACTCGCCCGATTACAACGGTATGTGTATTTTTTCCCTGGGTCATTCTGGTTAAACGTTTGGAGCAGCAGAATTGCGAAAAATATTTTGCATTCTCAACCATTTCTTGGCTTCAAACCACCATATCTCGCGAACGGATTGACCTAGCCCAAAAATTCCTATTGCATCTGAAAGTAGAAACTCGCCCGATTACAACGGTATGTGTATTTTTTCCCTAGGCCATTCTGGTTAAGCGTTTGGAGCAGCAGAAGTGCGAAAAATTTGTTGTCTTCTCAACTATCTTTTAGATTCAAACTCCCATATCTCCCGAACGGATTGACCTAAGCCAAAAATTCCTGTTGCATCTGAAAGTAGAAACTCGCCCGATTACAACGGTATGTGTATTTTTTCCCTAGGCCATTCTGGTTAAGCGTTTGGAGCAGCAGAAGTGCGAAAAATTTGTTGTCTTCTCAACTATTTTTTTGCTTCAAACTCCCATATCTCGCGAACGGATTGACCTAACCAAAAAATTCCTGTTGCATCTGAAAGTAGAAACTCGCCCGATTACAACGGTATGCGTATTTTTTCCCTAGGCCATTCCGGTTAAGCGTTTGGAGCAGCAGAATTGCGAAAAATTTTTTGCCTTCTCAACCATTTCTTGGCTTCAAACTCCCAGATCTCGCGAACGGATTGACCTAACCCAAAAATTCCTATTGCATCTGAAAGTAGAAACTCGCCCGATTACAAAGGTATGTGTATTTTTTCCCTAGGCCATTCTGGTTAAGCGTTTGGAGCAGCAGAATTGCGAAAAATGTTTTGCCTTCTCAACCATTTCTTGGCTTCAAACTCCCATATCTCGCGATCGAATTGACCTAACCCAAAAATTCCTATTGCATCTGAAAGTAGAAACTCGCCCGATTACAACGGTGTGTGTATTTTTTCCCTAGCCCATTCTGGTTAAGCGTTTGGAGCAGCAGAATTGCGAAAAATATTTTGCCTTCTCAACCATTTCTTGGCTTCAAACCACCATATCTCGCGAGCCGATTGACCTAACCCAAAAATTCCTATTGCATCTGAAAGTAGAAACTCGCCCGATTACAACGGTATGTGTATTTTTTCCCTAGGCCATTCCGGTTAAGCGTTTGGAGCAGCAGAAGTGCGAAAAATTTGTTGTCTTCTCAACTATTTTTTATCTTCAAACTCCCATATCTCGCGAACGGATTGACCTATCCCAAAAATTCCTGTTGCATCTGAAAGTAGAAACTCGCCCGATTACAGCGGTACGTGTATTTTTTCCCTACTCCATTCCGGTTAAGCGTTTGGAGCAGCAGAATTGCGAAAAATATTTTGCCTTCTCAACCATTTCTTGGCTTCAAACCACCATATCTCGCGAGCCGATTGACCTAACCCAAAAATTCCTATTGCATCTGAAAGTAGAAACTCGCCCGATTACAACGGTATGTGTATTTTTTCCCTAGGCCATTCTGGTTAAGCGTTTGGAGCAGCAGAAGTGCGAAAAATTTGTTGTCTTCTCAACAATTTTTTATCTTCAAACTCCCATATCTCGCGAACGGATTGACCTATCCCAAAAATTCCTGTTGCATCTGAAAGTAGAAACTCTCCCGATTACAACGGTATGTGTATTTTTTCCCTGGGCCATTCTGGTTAAACGTTTGGAGCAGCAGAATTGCGAAAAATATTTTGCATTCTCAACCATTTCTTGGCTTCAAACCACCATATCTCGCGAACGGATTGACCTCGCCCAAAAATTCCTATTGCATCTGAAAGTAGAAGCTCGCCCGATTACAACGGTATGTGTATTTTTTCCCTGGGCCATTCTGGTTAAGCGTTTGGAGCAGCAGAAGTGCGAAAAATTTGTTGTCTTCTCAACTATTTTTTAGATTCAAACTCCCATATCTCGCGAACGGATTGACCTAAGCCAAAAATTCCTGTTGCATCTGAAAGTAGAAACTCGCCCGATTACAACGGTATGTGTATTTTTTCCCTAGGCCATTCTGGTTAAGCGTTTGGAGCAGCAGAATTGCGAAAAATGTTTTGCCTCCTCAACCATTTCTTGGTTTCAAACTCCCATATCTCGCGAACGGATTGACCTAACCCAAAAATTCCTATTGCATCTGAAAGTAGAAACTCGCCCGATTACAACGGTGTGTGTATTTTTTCCCTAGCCCATTCTGGTTAAGCGTATGGAGCAGCAAAATTGCGAAAAATTTTTTGCCTTCCCAACCATTTCTGGGCTTCAAACTCCCATATCTCGCGAACGGACTGACCTAACCCAAAAATTCCTATTGCATCTGAAAGTAGAAACTCGCCCGATTACAGCGGTACGTGTGTTTTTCCCTACTCCATTCTGGTTAAGCGTTTGAAGCAGCAGAATTGCGAAAAATATTTCGCCATCTCAACCATTTCTTGGCTTCAAACCACCATATCTCGCGAGCCGATTGACCTAACCCAAGAATTCCTATTGCATCTGAAAGTAGAAACTCGCCCGATTGCAACGGTATGTGTATTTTTTCCCTAGGCCATTCTGGTTAAGCGTTTGGAGCAGCAGAAGTGCGAAAAATTTGTTGTCTTCTCAACCATTTTTTAGCTTCAAACTCCCATATCTCGCGAACGGATTGACCTATCCCAAAAATTCCTGTTGCATCTGAAAGTAGAAACTCGCCCGATTACAACGGTATGTGAATTTTTTCCCTAGGCCATTCTGGTTAAGCGTTAGGAGCAGCAGAATTGCGAAAAATTTTTTGCCTTCTCAACCATTTCTTGGCTTCAAACTCCCATATCTCGCTAACGGATTGACCTAACCCAAAAATTCCTGTTGCATCTGAAAGTAGAAACTCGCCCGATTACAACGGTATGTGTATTTTTTCCCTGGGCCATTCTGGTTAAACGTTTGGAGCAGCAGAATTGCGAAAAATATTTTGCCTGCTCAACCATTTCTTGGCTTCAAACCACCATATCTCGCGAACGGATTGACCTAACCCAAAAATTCCTATTGCATCTGAAAGTAGAAACTCGCCCGATTACAACGGTATGTGTATTTTTTCCCTAGGCCATTCTGGTTAAGCGTTTGGAGCAGCAGAAGTGCGAAAAATTTGTTGTCTTCTGAACTATTTTTTAGATTCAAACTCCCATATCTCGCGAACGGATTGACCTAAGCCGAAAATTCCTGTTGCATCTGAAAGTAGAAACTCGCCCGATTACATCGGTATGTGAATTTTTTCCCTAGGCCATTCTGGTTAAGCGTTTGGAGCAGCAGAATTGCGAAAAATTTGTTGCCTTCTCAACCATTTCTTGGCTTCAAACTCCCATATCTCGCGAACGGATTGACCTAACCCAAAAATTCCTGTTGCATCTGAAAGTAGTAACTCGCCCGATTACAAAGGTATGTGTATTTTTTCCCTAGGCCATTCTGGTTAAGCGTTTGGAGCAGCAGAATTGCGAAAAATTTTTTGCCTTCTCAACCATTTCTTGGCTTCAAACTCCCATATCTCGCGAACGGATTGACCTAACCCAAAAATTCCTGTTGCGTCTGAAAGTAGAAACTCGCCCGATTACAACGGTATGTGTATTTTTTCCCTAGGCCATTCTGGATAAGCGTTTGGAGCAGCAGAAGGGCGAAAAATTGGTTGTCTTCTCAACTATTTTTTAGCTTCAAGCTCCCATATCTCGCGAACGGATTGACCTATCCCAAAAATTCCTGTTGCATCTGAAAGTAGAAACTCGCCCGATTACAACGGTATGTGAATTTTTTCCCTAGGCCATTCTGGTTAAGCGTTAGGAGCAGCAGAATTGCGAAAAATTTTTTGCCTTCTCAACCATTTCTTGACATCAAACTCCCATATCTCGCGAACGGATTGACCTAACCCAAAAATTCCTGTTGCATCTGAAATTAGAAACTCGCCCGATTACAACGGTATGTGTATTTTTTCCCTAGGCCATTCTGGTTAAGCGTTAGGAGCAGCAGAATTGCAAAAAATTTTTTGCCTTCTCAACCATTTCTTGGCTTCAAACTCCCATATCTCGCGAACGGATTGACCTAACCCAAAAATTCCTATTGCATCTGAAAGTAGAAACTCGCCCGATTACAACGGTGTGTGTATTTTTTCCCTAGCCCATTCTGGTTAAGCGTTTGGAGCAGCAGAATTGCGAAAAATATTTTGCCTTCTCAACAATTTCTTGGCTTCAAACCACCATATCTCGCTAGCCGATTGACCTAACCCAAATATTCCTATTGCATCTGAAAGTAGAAACTCGTCCGATTACAACGGCATGTGTATTTTTTCCCTAGGCCATTCTGGTTAAGCGTTTGGAGCAGCAGAATTGCGAAAAATTTTTTGCCTTCCCAACCATTTCTTGGCTTCAAACTCCCATATCTCGCGAACGGATTGACCTAACCCAAAAATTCCTATTGCATCTGAAAGTAGAAACTCGCCCGATTACAGCGGTACGTGTATTTTTTCCCTACACCATTCTGGTTAAGCGTTTGGAGCAGCAGAATTGCGAAAAATATTTTGCCTTCTCAACAATTTCTTGGCTTCAAACCACCATATCTCGCGAGCCGATTGACCTAACCCAAATATTCCTATTGCATCTGAAAGTAGAAACTCGTCCGATTACAACGGCATGTGTATTTTTTCCCTAGGCCATTCTGGTTAAGCGTTTGGAGCAGCAGAATTGCGAAAAATTTTTTGCCTTCCCAACCATTTCTTGGCTTCAAACTCCCATATCTCGCGAACGGATTGACCTAACCCAAAAATTCCTATTGCATCTGAAAGTAGAAACTCGCCCGATTACAGCGGTACGTGTATTTTTTCCCTACTCCATTCTGGTTAAGCGTTTGGAGCAGCAGAATTGCGAAAAATATTTTGCCTTCTCAACAATTTCTTGGCTTCAAACCACCATATCTCGCGAGCCGATTGACCTAACCCAAAAATTCCTATTGCGTCTGAAAGTAGAAACTCGTCCGATTACAACGGTATGTGTATTTTTTCCCTAGACCATTCTGGTTAAGCGTTAGGAGCAGCAGAATTGCGAAAAATTTTTTTGCCTTCTCAACCATTTCTTGGCTTCAAACTCCCATATCTCGCGAACGGATTGACCTAACCCAAAAATTCCTGTTGCATCTAAAAGTAGAAACTCGCCCGATTACAACGGTATGTGAATTTTTTCCCTAGGCCATTCTGGTTAAGCGTTTGGAGCAGCAGAATGGCGAAAAATTTTTTTGCCTTCTCAACCATTTCTTGGATTCAACTCCCATATCTCGCGAACGGATTGACCTAACCCAAAATTCCTATTGCATCTGAAAGTAGAATCTCGCCCGATTACAACGGTATGTGTATTTTTTCCCTAGGCCATTCTGGTTAAGCGTTTGGAGCAGCAGAAGTGCGAAAAATTTGTTGTCTTCTCAACTATTTTTTAGATTCAAACTCCCATATCTCGCGAACGGATTGACCTAAGCCAAAAATTCCTGTTGCAATCTGAAAGTAGAAACTCGCCCGATTACAAAGGTATGTGATTTTTTTCCCTAGGCCATTCTGGTTAAGCGTTAGGAGCAGCAGAATTGCGAAAAATTTTTTGCCTTCTCAACCATTTCTTGACATCAAACTCCCATATCTCGCGAACGGATTGACCTAACCCAAAAAATTCCTGTTGCATCTGAAATTAGAAACTCGCCCGATTACAACGGTATGTGTATTTTTTCCCTAGGCCATTCTGGTTAAGCGTTAGGAGCAGCAGAATTGCAAAAAATTTTTTGCCTTCTCAACCATTTCTTGGCTTCAAACTCCCATATCTCGCGAACGGATTGACCTAACCCAAAAATTCCTATTGCATCTGAAAGTAGAAACTCGCCCGATTACAACGGTGTGTGTATTTTTTCCCTAGCCCATTCTGGTTAAGCGTTTGGAGCCGCAGAATTGCGAAAAATTTTTTGCCTTCCCAACCATTTCTTGGCTTCAAACTCCCATATCTCGCGAACGGATTGACCTAACTCAAAAATTCCTATTGCATCTGAAAGTAGAAACTCGCCCGATTACAGCGGTACGTGTATTTTTTCCCTACTCCATTCTGGTTAAGCGTTTGGAGCAGTAGAATTGCGAAAAATTTTTTTGCCTTCTCAACCATTTCTTGGCTTCAAACTCCCATATCTCGCGAACGGATTGACCTAACCCAAAAATTCCTGCTGCGTCTGAAAGTAGAAACTCGCCCGATTACAACGGTATGCGTGGTTTTTCCCTAGGCCATTCTGGTTAAGCGTTTGGAGCAGCAGAAGTGCGAAAAATTTGTTGTCTTCTCAACTATTTTTTAGATTCAAACTCCCATATCTCGCGAACGGATTGACCTAAGCCAAAAATTCCTGTTGCATCTGAAAGTAGAAACTCGCCCGATTACAAAGGTATGTGAATTTTTTCCCTAGGCCATTCTGGTTAAGCGTTTGGAGCAGCAGAATTGCGAAAAATTTTTTGCCTTCCCAACCATTTCTTGGCTTCAAACTCCCATATCTCGCGAACGGATTGACCTAACCCAAAAATTCCTATTGCATCTGAAAGTAGAAACTCGCCCGATTACAGCGGTACGTGTATTTTTTCCCTACACCATTCTGGGTTAAGCGTTTGGGAGCAGCAGAATTGCGAAAAAATATTTTGCCTTCTCAACAATTTCTTGGCTTCAAACCACCATATCTCGCTAGCCGATTGACCTAACCCAAATATTCCTATTGCATCTGAAAGTAGAAACTCGTCCGATTACAACGGCATGTGTATTTTTTCCCTAGGCCATTCTGGTTAAGCGTTTTGGAGCAGCAGAATTGCGAAAAATTTTTTGCCTTCCCAACCATTTCTTGGCTTCAAACTCCCATATCTCGCGAACGGATTGGACTTAACCCAAAAATTCCTATTGCATCTGAAAGTAGAAACTCGCCCGATTACAGCGGTACGTGTATTTTTTCCTACTCCATTCTGGTTAAGCGTTTGGAGCAGCAGAATTGCGAAAAATATTTTGCCTTCTCAACAATTTCTTGGCTTCAAACCACCATATCTCGCGAGCCGATTGACCTAACCCAAAAATTCCTATTGCGTCTGAAAGTAGAAACTCGTCCGATTACAACGGTATGTGTATTTTTTCCCTAGACCATTCTGGTTAAGCGTTAGGAGCAGCAGAATTGCGAAAAATTTTTTGCCTTCTCAACCATTTCTTGGCTTCAAACTCCCATATCTCGCGAACGGATTGACCTAACCCAAAAATTCCTGTTGCATCCGAACGTAGAAACTCGCCCGATTACAACGGTATGTGTATTTTTTCCCTGGGCCATTCTGGTTAAACGTTTGGAGAAGCAGAATTGCGAAGAATATTTTGCCTTCTCAACCATTTCTTGGCTTCAAACCACCATATCTCGCGAACGGATTGACCTAACCCAAAAATTCCTATTGCATCTGGAAGTAGAAACTCGCCCGATTACAACGGTATGTGTATTTTTTCCCTAGGCCATTCTGGTTAAGCGTTTGGAGCAGCAGAATTGCGAAAAAATTTTTTGCCTTCCCAACCATTTCTTGGCTTCAAACTCCCATATCTCGCGAACGGATTGACCTAACCCAAAAATTCCTATTGCATCTGAAAGTAGAAACTCGCCCGATTACAGCGGTACGTGTATTTTTTCCCCTACACCATTCTGGTTTAAGCGTTTGGAGCAGCAGAATTGCGAAAAATATTTTGCCTTCTCAACAATTTCTTGGCTTCAAACCACCATATCTCGCTAGCCGATTGACCTAACCCAAATATTCCTATTGCATCTGAAAGTAGAAACTCGTCCGATTACAACGGCATGTGTATTTTTTCCCTAGGCCATTCTGGTTAAGCGTTTGGAGCAGCAGAATTGCGAAAAATTTTTTGCCTTCCCAAACCATTTCTTGGCTTCAAACTCCCATATCTCGCGAACGGATTGACCTAACCCAAAAATTCTATTGCATCTGAAAGTAGAAACTCGCCCGATTACAGCGGTACGTGTATTTTTTCCCTACTCCATTCTGGTTAAGCGTTTTGGAGCAGCAGAATTGCGAAAAATATTTTGCCTTCTCAACAATTTCTTGGCTTCAAACCACCATATCTCGCGAGCCGATTGACCTAACCCAAAAATTCCTATTGCGTCTGAAAGTAGAAACTCGTCCGATTACAACGGTAATGTGTATTTTTTCCCTAGACCATTCTGGTTAAGCGTTAGGAGCAGCAGAATTGCGAAAAAATTTTTTGCCTTCTCAACCATTTCTTGGCTTCAAACTCCATATCTCGCGAAACGGATTGACCTAACCCAAAAATTCCTGTTGCATCTGAAAGTAGAAACTCGCCCGATTACAACGGTATGTGTATTTTTTCCCTGGGCCATTCTGGTTAAACGTTTGGAGAAGCAGAATTGCGAAGAATATTTGCCTTCTCAACCCATTCTTGGCTTCAAACCACCATATCTCGCGAACGGATTGACCTAACCCAAAAATTCCTATTGCATCTGAAAGTAGAAACTCGCCCGATTAAAACGGTATGTGTATTTTTTCCCTAGGCCATTCTGGGTTAAGCGTTTGGAGCAGCAGAAGTGCGAAAATTTGTTGTCTTCTCAACTATTTTTTTAGGTTCAACTCCCATATCTCGCGAACGGATTGACCTAAGCCAAAAATTCCTGTTGCATCTAAAAGTAGAAACTCGCCCCGATTACAACGGTATGTGAATTTTTTCCCTAGGCCATTCTGGTTAAGCGTTTTGGAGCAGCAGAATGGCGAAAAATTTTTTGCCTTCTCAACCATTTCTTGGCTTCAAACTCCCAATATCTCGCGAACGGATTGACCTAACCCAAAAAATTCCTATTGCATCTGAAAGTAGATCCCGCCCGATTACAACGGTATGTGTATTTTTTCCCTAGGCCATTCTGGTTAAGCGTTTGGAGCAGCAGAAGTGCGAAAAATTTGTTGTCTTCTCAACTATTTTTTAGATTCAAACTCCCATATCTCGCGAACGGATTGACCTAAGCCAAAAATTCCTGTTGCATCTGAAAGTAGAAACTCGCCCGATTACAAAGGTATGTGATTTTTTTCCCTAGGCCATTCTGGTTAAGCGTTTGGAGCAGCAGAATTGCGAAAAATTTGTTGCCTTCTCAACCATTTCTTGGCTTCAAACTCCCATATCTCGCGAACGGATTGACCTAACCCAAAAATTCCTGTTGCGTCTGAAAGTAGAAACTCGCCCGATTACAACGGTATGCGTGGTTTTTCCCTAGACCATTCTGGTTAAGCGTTAGGAGCAGCAGAATTGCGAAAAATTTTTTGCCTTCTCAACCATTTCTTGGCTTCAAACTCCCATATCTCGCGAACGGATTGACATAACCCAAAAATTCCTGTTGCATCTCAAAGTAGAAACTCGCCCGATTACAACGGTATGTGTATTTTTTCCCTGGGCCATTCTGGTTAAACGTTTGGAGAAGCAGAATTGCGAAGAATATTTTGCCTTCTCAACCATTTCTTGGCTTCAAACCACCATATCTCGCGAACGGATTGACCTAACCCAAAAATTCCTATTGCATCTGGAAGTAGAAACTCGCCCGATTACAACGGTATGTGTATTTTTCCCTAGGCCATTCTGGTTAAGCGTTTGGAGCAGCAGAATTGCGAAAAATTTTTTGCCTTCCCAACCATTTCTTGGCTTCAAACTCCCAGATCTCGCGAACGGATTGACCTAACCCAAAAATTCCTGTTGCGTCTGAAAGTAGAAACTCGCCCGATTACAACGGTATGTGTATTTTTTCCATAGGCCATTCGGGTTAAGCGTTTGGAGCAGCAGAAGTGCGAAAAATTTGTTGTCTTCTCAACTATTTTTTAGATTCAAACTCCCATATCTCGCGAACGGATTGACCTAAGCCAAAAATTCCTGTTGCATCTGAAAGTAGAAACTCGCCCGATTACAACGGTATGTGAATTTTTTCCCTAGGCCATTCTGGTTAAGCGTTTGGAGCAGCAGAATTGCGAAAAATTTGTTGCCTTCTCAACCATTTCTTGGCTTCAAACTCCCATATGTCGCGAACGGATTGACCTAACCCAAAAATTCCTGTTGCATCTGAAAGTCGAATCTCGCCCGATTACAACGGTATGTGTATTTTTTCCCTAGGCCATTCTGGTTAAGCGTTTGGAGCAGCAGAATTGCGAAAAATTTGTTGTCTTCTCAACTATTTTTTTGCCTTCAAACTCCCATATCTCGCGAACGGATTGATCTAACCCAAAAATTCCTGTTGCATCTGAAAGTAGAAACTCGCCCGATTACAACGGTATGTGTATTTTTTCCCTAGGCCATTCTGGTTAAGCGTTTGGAGCAGCAGAATTGCGAAAAATTTGTTGCCTTCTCAACCATTTCTTGGCTTCAAACTCCCATATCTCGCGAACGGATTGAGCAAACCCAAAAATTCCTGCTGCGTCTGAAAGTAGAAACTCGCCCGATTACAAGGGTATGTGTATTTTTTCCCTAGGCTATTCTGGTTAAGCGTTTGGAGCAGCAGAATTGCGAAAAATTTGTTGTCTCCTCAACCATTTCTTTGTTTCAAACTCCCATATCTCGCGAACGGATTGCCCAAACCCAAAAATTCCTGTTGCATCTGAAAGTAGAATCTCGCCCGATTACAACGGTATGTGTATTTTTTCCCTAGGCCATTCTGGTTAAGCGTTTGGAGCAGCAGAATTGCGAAAAATTTTTTGCCTTCTCAACCATTTCTTGGCTTCAAACCACCATATCTCGCGAACAGATTTACCTAACCCAAAAATTCCTATTGCACCTGAAAGTAGAAACTCGCCCGATTACAACGGTATGTGTATTTTTTCCCTAGGCCATTCGGGTTAAGCGTTTGGAGCAGCAGAAGTGCGAAAAATTTGTTGTCTTCTCAACTATTTTTTAGATTCAAACTCCCATATCTCGCGAACGGATTGACCTAAGCCAAAAATTCCTGTTGCATCTGAAAGTAGAAACTCGCCCGATTACAACGGTATGTGAATTTTTTCCCTAGGCCATTCTGGTTAAGCGTTAGGAGCAGCAGAATTGCGAAAAATTTTTTGCCTTCTCAACCATTTCTTGGCATCAAACTCCCATATCTCGCGAACGGATTGACCTAACCCAAAAATTCCTGTTGCATCTGAAATTAGAAACTCGCCCGATTACAACGGTGTGTGTATTTGCCTTCTCAACCATTTCTTGGCTTCAAACTCCCATATCTCGCGAACGGATTGACCTAACCCAAAAATTCCTGTTGCATCTGAAAGTAGAAACTCGCCCGATTACAACGGTACGTGTATTTTTTCCCTGGGCCATTCTGGTTAAGCGTTTGGAGCAGCAGAAGTGCGAAAAATTTGTTGTCTTCTCAACTATTTTTTAGATTCAAACTCCCATATCTCGCGAACGGATTGACCTAAGCCAAAAATTCCTGTTGCATCTGAAAGTAGAAACTCGCCCGATTACAAAGGTATGTGAATTTTTTCCCTAGGCCATTCTGGTTAAGCGTTTGGAGCAGCAGAATTGCGAAAAATTTGTTGCCTTCTCAACCATTTCTTGGCTTCAAACTCCCATATCTCGCGAACGGATTGACCTAACCCAAAAATTCCTGTTGCGTCTGAAAGTAGAAACTTGCCCGATTACAACGGTATGCGTGGTTTTTCCCTAGACCATTCTGGTTAAGCGTTAGGAGCAGCAGAATTGCGAAAAATTTTTTGCCTTCTCAACCATTTCTTGGCTTCAAACTCCCATATCTCGCGAACGGATTGACCTAACCCAAAAATTCATGTTGCATCTGAAAGTAGAAACTCGCCCGATTACAACGGTATGTGTATTTTTTCCCTGGGCCATTCTGGTTAAACGTTTGGAGAAGCAGAATTGCGAAAAATATTTTGCCTTCTCAACCATTTCTTGGCTTCAAACCACCATATCTCGCGAACGGATTGACCTAACCCAAAAATTCCTATTGCATCTGAAAGTAGAAACTCGCCCGATTACAACGGTATGTGTATTTTTTCCCTAGGCCATTCTGGTTAAGCGTTTGGAGCAGCAGAAGTGCGAAAAGTTTGTTGTCTTCTCAACTATTTTTTAGATTCAAACTCCCATATCTCGCGAACGGATTGACCTAAGCCAAAAATTCCTGTTGCATCTAAAAGTAGAAACTCGCCCGATTACAACGGTATGTGAATTTTTTCCCTAGGCCATTCTGGTTAAGCGTTTGGAGCAGCAGAAGTGCGAAAAATTTGTTGTCTTCTCAACTATTTTTTAGATTCAAACTCCCATATCTCGCGAGCGGATTGACCTAAGCCAAAAATTCCTGTTGCATCTGAAAGTAGAAACTCGCCCGATTACAAAGGTATGTGAATTTTTTCCCTAGACCATTCTGGTTAAGCGTTAGGAGCAGCAGAATTGCGAAAAATTTTTTGCCTTCTCAACCATTTCTTGGCTTCAAACTCCCATATCTCGGGAACGGATTGACCTAACCCAAAAATTCCTGTTGCATCTGAAAGTAGAAACTCGCCCGATTACAACGGTATGTGTATTTTTTCCCTGGGCCATTCTGGTTAAACGTTTGGAGAAGCAGAATTGCGAAGAATATTTAGCCTTCTCAACCATTTCTTGGCTTCAAACCACCATATCTCGCGAACGGATTGACCTAACCCAAAAATTCCTATTGCATCTGGAAGTAGAAACTCGCCCGATTACAACGGTATGTGTATTTTTTCCCTAGGCCATTCTGGTTAAGCGTTTGGAGCAGCAGAATTGCGAAAAATTTTTTGCCTTCCCAACCATTTCTTGGCTTCAAACTCCCATATCTCGCGAACGGATTGACCTAACCCAAAAATTCCTATTGCATCTGAAAGTAGAAACTCGCCCGATTACAGCGGTACGTGTAATTTTACCCTACACCATTCTGGTTAAGCGTTTGGAGCAGCAGAATTGCGAAAAATACTTTGCCTTCTCAACAATTTCTTGGCTTCAAACCACCATATCTCGCTAGCCGATTGACCTAACCCAAATATTCCTATTGCATCTGAAAGTAGAAACTCGTCCGATTACAACGGCATGTGTATTTTTTCCCTAGGCCATTCTGGTTAAGCGTTTGGAGCAGCAGAATTGCGAAAAATTTTTTGCCTTCCCAACCATTTCTTGGCTTCAAACTCCCATTTCTCGCGAACGGATTGACCTAACCCAAAAATTCCTATTGCATCTGAAAGTAGAAACTCGCCCGATTACAGCGGTACGTGTATTTTTTCCCTACTCCATTCTGGTTAAGCGTTTGGAGCAGCAGAATTGCGAAAAATATTTTGCCTTCACAACAATTTCTTGGCTTCAAACTCCCATATCTCGCGAACGGATTGATCTAACCCAAAAATTCCTGTTGCGTCTGAAAGTAGAAACTCGCCCGATTACAACGGTATGCGTGGTTTTTCTCTAGAACATTCTGGTTAAGCGTTAGGAGCAGCAGAATTGCGAAAAATTTTTTGCCTTCTCAACCATTTCTTGGCTTCAAACTCCCATATCTCGAGAACGGATTGACCTAACCCAAAAATTCCTGTTGCATCTGAAAGTAGAAACTCGCCCGATTACAACGGTATGTGTATTTTTTCCCTGGGCCATTCTGGTTAAACGTTTGGAGAAGCAGAATTGCGAAAAATATTTTGCCTTCTCAACCATTTCTTGGCTTCAAACCACCATATCTCGCGAACGGATTGACCTAACCCAAAAATTCCTATTGCATCTGAAAGTAGAAACTCGCCCGATTACAACGGTATGTGTATTTTTTCCCTAGGCCATTCTGGTTAAGCGTTTGGAGCAGCAGAAGTGCGAAAAGTTTGTTGTCTTCTCAACTATTTTTTAGATTCAAACTCCCATATCTCGCGAACGGATTGACCTAAGCCAAAAATTCCTGTTGCATCTAAAAGTAGAAACTCGCCCGATTACAACGGTATGTGAATTTTTTCCCTAGGCCATTCTGGTTAAGCGTTTGGAGCAGCAGAAGTGCGAAAAATTTGTTGTCTTCTCAACTATTTTTTAGATTCAAACTCCCATATCTCGCGAGCGGATTGACCTAAGCCAAAAATTCCTGTTGCATCTGAAAGTAGAAACTCGCCCGATTACAAAGGTATGTGAATTTTTTCCCTAGACCATTCTGGTTAAGCGTTAGGAGCAGCAGAATTGCGAAAAATTTTTTGCCTTCTCAACCATTTCTTGGCTTCAAACTCCCATATCTCGGGAACGGATTGACCTAACCCAAAAATTCCTGTTGCATCTGAAAGTAGAAACTCGCCCGATTACAACGGTATGTGTATTTTTTCCCTGGGCCATTCTGGTTAAACGTTTGGAGAAGCAGAATTGCGAAGAATATTTAGCCTTCTCAACCATTTCTTGGCTTCAAACCACCATATCTCGCGAACGGATTGACCTAACCCAAAAATTCCTATTGCATCTGGAAGTAGAAACTCGCCCGATTACAACGGTATGTGTATTTTTTCCCTAGGCCATTCTGGTTAAGCGTTTGGAGCAGCAGAATTGCGAAAAATTTTTTGCCTTCCCAACCATTTCTTGGCTTCAAACTCCCATATCTCGCGAACGGATTGACCTAACCCAAAAATTCCTATTGCATCTGAAAGTAGAAACTCGCCCGATTACAGCGGTACGTGTAATTTTACCCTACACCATTCTGGTTAAGCGTTTGGAGCAGCAGAATTGCGAAAAATACTTTGCCTTCTCAACAATTTCTTGGCTTCAAACCACCATATCTCGCTAGCCGATTGACCTAACCCAAATATTCCTATTGCATCTGAAAGTAGAAACTCGTCCGATTACAACGGCATGTGTATTTTTTCCCTAGGCCATTCTGGTTAAGCGTTTGGAGCAGCAGAATTGCGAAAAATTTTTTGCCTTCCCAACCATTTCTTGGCTTCAAACTCCCATATCTCGCGAACGGATTGACCTAACCCAAAAATTCCTATTGCATCTGAAAGTAGAAACTCGCCCGATTACAGCGGTACGTGTATTTTTTCCCTACTCCATTCTGGTTAAGCGTTTGGAGCAGCAGAATTGCGAAAAATATTTTGCCTTCACAACAATTTCTTGGCTTCAAACTCCCATATCTCGCGAACGGATTGATCTAACCCAAAAATTCCTGTTGCGTCTGAAAGTAGAAACTCGCCCGATTACAACGGTATGCGTGGTTTTTCTCTAGAACATTCTGGTTAAGCGTTAGGAGCAGCAGAATTGCGAAAAATTTTTTGCCTTCTCAACCATTTCTTGGCTTCAAACTCCCATATCTCGAGAACGGATTGACCTAACCCAAAAATTCCTGTTGCATCTGAAAGTAGAAACTCGCCCGATTACAACGGTATGTGTATTTTTTCCCTGGGCCATTCTGGTTAAACGTTTGGAGAAGCAGAATTGCGAAAAATATTTTGCCTTCTCAACCATTTCTTGGCTTCAAACCACCATATCTCGCGAACGGATTGACCTAACCCAAAAATTCCTATTGCATCTGAAAGTAGAAACTCGCCCGATTACAACGGTATGTGTATTTTTTCCCTAGGCCATTCTGGTTAAGCGTTTGGAGCAGCAGAAGTGCGAAAAATTTGTTGTCTTCTCAACTATTTTTTAGATTCAAACTCCCATATCTCGCGAACGGATTGACCTAAGCCAAAAATTCCTGTTGCATCTAAAAGTAGAAACTCGCCCGATTACAACGGTATGTGAATTTTTTCCCTAGGCCATTCTGGTTAAGCGTTTGGAGCAGCAGAAGTGCGAAAATTTGTTGTCTTCTCAACTATTTTTTAGATTCAAACTCCCATATCTCGCGAGCGGATTGACCTAAGCCAAAAATTCCTGTTGCATCTGAAAGTAGAAACTCGCCCGATTACAAAGGTATGTGAATTTTTTCCCTAGGCCATTCTGGTTAAGCGTTTGGAGCAGCAGAATTGCGAAAAATTTGTTGCCTTCTCAACCATTTCTTGGCTTCAAACTCCCATATCTCGCGAACGGATTGACCTAACCCAAAAATTCCTGTTGCGTCTGAAAGTAGAAACTCGCCCGATTACAACGGTATGCGTGGTTTTTCCCTAGACCATTCTGGTTAAGCGTTAGGAGCAGCAGAATTGCGAAAAATTTTTTGCCTTCTCAACCATTTCTTGGCTTCAAACTCCCATATCTCGCGAACGGATTGACCTAACCCAAAAATTCCTGTTGCATCTGAAAGTAGAAACTCGCCCGATTACAACGGTATGTGTATTTTTTCCCTGGGCCATTCTGGTTAAACGTTTGGAGAAGCAGAATTGCGAAGAATATTTTGCCTTCTCAACCATTTCTTGGCTTCAAACCACCATATCTCGCGAACGGATTGACCTAACCCAAAAATTCCTATTGCATCTGGAAGTAGAAACTCGCCCGATTACAGCGGTACGTGTATTTTTTCCCTACACCATTCTGGTTAAGCGTTTGGAGCAGCAGAATTGCGAAAAATATTTTGCCTTCTCAACAATTTCTTGGCTTCAAACCACCATATCTCGCTAGCCGATTGACCTAACCCAAATATTCCTATTGCATCTGAAAGTAGAAACTCGTCCGATTACAACGGCATGTGTATTTTTTCCCTAGGCCATTCTGGTTAAGCGTTTGAAGCAGCAGAATTGCGAAAAATTTTTTGCCTTCCCAACCATTTCTTGGCTTCAAACTCCCATATCTCGCGAACGGATTGACTTAACCCAAAAATTCCTATTGCATCTGAAAGTAGAAACTCGCCCGATTACAGCGGTACGTGTATTTTTTCCCTACTCCATTCTGGTTAAGCGTTTGGAGCAGCAGAATTGCGAAAAATATTTTGCCTTCTCAACAATTTCTTGGCTTCAAACCACCATATCTCGCTAGCCGATTGACCTAACCCAAATATTCCTATTGCATCTGAAAGTAGAAACTCGTCCGATTACAACGGCATGTGTATTTTTTCCCTAGGCCATTCTGGTTAAGCGTTTGGAGCAGCAGAATTGCGAAAAATTTTTTGCCTTCCCAACCATTTCTTGGCTTCAAACTCCCATATCTCGCGAACGGATTGACCTAACCCAAAAATTCCTATTGCATCTGAAAGTAGAAACTCGCCCGATTACAGCGGTACGTGTATTTTTTCCCTACTCCATTCTGGTTAAGCGTTTGGAGCAGCAGAATTGCGAAAAATATTTTGCCTTCTCAACAATTTCTTGGCTTCAAACTCCCATATCTCGCGAACGGATTGATCTAACCCAAAAATTCCTGTTGCGTCTGAAAGTAGAAACTCGCCCGATTACAACGGTATGCGTGGTTTTTCCCTAGACCATTCTGGTTAAGCGTTAGGAGCAGCAGAATTGCGAAAAATGTTTTGCCTTCTCAACCATTTCTTGGCTTCAAACTCCCATATCTCGCGAACGGATTGACCTAACCCAAAAATTCCTGTTGCATCTGAAAGTAGAATCTCGCCCGATTACAACGGTATGTGTATTTTTTCCCTGGGCCATTCTGGTTAAACGTTTGGAGAAGCAGAATTGCGAAAAATATTTTGCCTTCTCAACCATTTCTTGGCTTCAAACCACCATATCTCGCGAACGGATTGACCTGACCCAAAAATTCCTATTGCATCTGAAAGTAGAAACTCGCCCGATTACAACGGTATGTGTATTTTTTCCCTAGGCCATTCTGGTTAAGCGTTTGGAGCAGCAGAAGTGCGAAAAATTTGTTGTCTTCTCAACTATTTTTTAGATTCAAACTCCCATATCTCGCGAGCGGATTGACCTAAGCCAAAAATTCCTGTTGCATCTGAAAGTAGAAACTCGCCCGATTACAAAGGTATGTGAATTTTTTCCCTAGGCCATTCTGGTTAAGCGTTTGGAGCAGCAGAATTGCGAAAAATTTGTTGCCTTCTCAACCATTTCTTGGCTTCAAACTCCCATATCTCGCGAACGGATTGACCTAACCCAAAAATTCCTGTTGCGTCTGAAAGTAGAAACTCGCCCGATTACAACGGTATGCGTGGTTTTTCCCTAGACCATTCTGGTTAAGCGTTAGGAGCAGCAGAATTGCGAAAAATTTTTTGCCTTCTCAACCATTTCTTGGCTTCAAACTCCCATATCTCGCGAACGGATTGACCTAACCCAAAAATTCCTGTTGCATCTGAAAGTAGAAACTCGCCCGATTACAACGGTATGTGTATTTTTTCCCTAGGCCATTCGGGTTAAGCGTTTGGAGCAGCAGAAGTGCGAAAAATTTGTTGTCTTCTCAACTATTTTTTAGATTCAAACTCCCATATCTCGCGAACGGATTGACCTAAGCCAAAAATTCCTGTTGCATCTGAAAGTAGAAACTCGCCCGATTACAACGGTATGTGAATTTTTTCCCTAGGCCATTCTGGTTAAGCGTTTGGAGCAGCAGAATTGCGAAAAATTTGTTGCCTTCTCAACCATTTCTTGGCTTCAAACTCCCATATCTCGCGAACGGATTGACCTAACCCAAAAATTCCTGTTGCATCTGAAAGTAGAAACTCGCCCGATTACAACGGTATGTGTATTTTTTCCCTAGGCCATTCTGGTTAAGCGTTTGGAGCAGCAGAATTGCGAAAAATTTTTTGCCTTCTCAAACATTTCTTGGCTTCAAACTCCCAGATCTCGCGAACGGATTGACCTAACCCAAAAATTCCTATTGCATCTGAAAGTAGAAACTCGCCCGATTACAACGGTATGTGTATTTTTTCCCTAGGCCATTCTGGTTAAGCGTTTGGAACAGCAGAATTGCGAAAAATGTTTTGCCTTCTCAACCATTTCTTGGCTTCAAACTCCCACATCTCGCGAACGGATTGACATAACCCAAAAGTTCCTGTTGCGTCTGAAAGTAGAAACTCGCCCGATTACAACGGTATGTGTATTTTTTCCCTAGGCCATTCGGGTTAAGCGTTTGGAGCAGCAGAAGTGCGAAAAATTTGTTGTCTTCTCAACTATTTTTTAGATTCAAACTCCCATATCTCGCGAACGGATTGACCTAACCCAAAAATTCTTATTGCATCTGAAAGTAGAAACTCGCCCGATTACAACGGTATGTGTATTTTTTCCCTAGGCCATTCTGGTTAAGCGTTTGGAGCAGCAGAATTGCGAATAATTTTTTGCCTTCTCAACCATTTCTTGGCTTCAGACTCCCACATCTCGCGAACGGATTGACATAACCCAAAAGTTCCTGTTGCGTCTGAAAGTAGAAACTCGCCCGATTACAACGGTATGTGTATTTTTTCCCTCGGCCATTCTGGTTAAGCGTTTGGAGCAGCAGAATAGCGAAAAATTTTTTGCCTTCTCAGCCATTTCTTGGCTTCAAACTCCCAGACCTCGCGAACGGATTGACCTAACCCAAAAATTCCTATTGCATCTGAAAGTAGAAACTCGCCCGATTACAACGGTATGTGTATTTTTTCCCTAGGCCATTCGGGTTAAGCGTTTGGAGCAGCAGAAGTGCGAAAAATTTGTTTTCTTCTCAACTATTTTTTAGATTCAAACTCCCATATCTCGCGAACGGATTGACCTAACCCAAAAATTCCTGTTGCGTCTGAAAGTAGAAACTCGCCCGCTTACAACGGTATGCGTGGTTTTTCCCTAGACCATTCTGGTTAAGCGTTAGGAGCAGCAGAATTGCGAAAAATTTTTTGCCTTCTCAACTATTTTTTAGCTTCAAACTCCCATATCTCGCGAACGGATTGACCTAACCCAAAAATTCCTGTTGCGCCTGAAAGTAGAATCTCGCCCGATTACAACGGTATGCGTGGTTTTTCCCTAGGCCATTCTGGTTAAGCGTTAGGAGCAGCAGAATTGCGAAAAATTTTTTGCCTTCTCAAACATTTCTTGGATTCAATCTCCCATATCTCGCGAACGGATTGACCTAACCCAAAAATTCCTATTGCATCTGAAAGTAGAAACTCGCCCGATTACAACGGTATGTGTATTTTTTCCCTAGGCCATTCTGGTTAAGCGTTTGGAGCAGCAGAATTGCGAAAAATTTGTTGTCTTCCCAACTATTTTTTTGCCTTCAAACTCCCATATCTCGCGAACGGATTGATCTAACCCAAAAATTCCTGTTGCATCTGAAAGTATAAAACTCGCCCGATTACATCGGTATGTGTATTTTTTCCCTAGGCCATTCTGGTTAAGCTTTTGGAGCAGCAGAATTGCGAAAAATTTGTTGCCTTCTCAACCATTGCTTGGCTTCAAACTCCCATATCTCGCGAACGGATTGACCTAACCCAAAAATTCCTGTTGCATCTGAAAGTAGAAACTCGCCCGATTACAACGGTATTTGTATTTTTTCCCTAGGCCATTCTGGTTAAACGTTTGGAGCAGCAGAATTGCGAAAAATTTTTTGCCTTCTCAACCATTTCTTGGCTTCAAACCACCATATCTCGCGAACGGATTGACCTAACCCAAAAATTCCTATTGCATCTGAAAGTAGAATCTCGCCCGATTACAACGGTATGTGTATTTTTTCCCTAGGCCATTCTGGTTAAGCGTTTGGAGCAGCAGAATTGCGAAAAATTTTTTGCCTTCTCAACCATTTCTTGGCTTCAAACCACCATATCTCGCGAACAGATTGACCTAACCCAAAAATTCCTATTGCATCTGAAAGTAGAAACTCGCCCGATTACAACGGTATGTGTATTTTTTCCCTAGGCCATTCGGGTTAAGCGTTTGGAGCAGCAGAAGTGCGAAAAATTTGTTGTCTTCTCAACTATTTTTTAGATTCAAACTACCATATCTCGCGAACGGATTGACCTAAGCCAAAAATTCCTGTTGCATCTGAAAGTAGAAACTCGCCCGATTACAACGGTATGTGAATTTTTTCCCTAGGCCATTCTGGTTAAGCGTTTGGAGCAGCAGAATTGCGAAAAATTTGTTGCCTTAGCAACCATTTCTTGGCTTCAAACTCCCATATCTCGCGAACGGATTGACCTAACCCAAAAATTCCTGTTGCATCTGAAAGTAGAAACTCGCCCGATTACAACGGTATGTGTATTTTTTCCCTAGGCCATTCTGGTTAAGCGTTTGGAGCAGCAGAATTGCGAAAAATTTTTTGCCTTCTCAACCATTTCTTGGCTTCAAACTCCCAGATCTCGCGAACGGATTGACCTAACCCAAAAATTCCTATTGCATCTGAAAGTAGAAACTCGCCCGATTACAACGGTATGTGTATTTTTTCCCTAGACCATTCTGGTTAAGCGTTTGGAGCAGCAGAATTGCGAAAAATTTTTTGCCTTCTCAACCATTTCTTGGCTTCAAACTCCCAGATCTCGCGAACGGATTGACCTAACCCAAAAATTCCTATTGCATCTAAAAGTAGAAACTCGCCCGATTACAGCGGTACGTGTATTTTTTCCCTACTCCATTCTGGTTAAGCGTTTGGAGCAGCAGAATTGCGAAAAATATTTTGCCTTCTCAACAATTTCTTGGCTTCAAACCAACATATCTCGCGAGCCGATTGACCTAACCCAAAAATTCCTATTGCATCTGAAAGTAGAAACTCGCCTGATTACAACGGCATGTGTATTTTATCCCTAGGCCATTCTGGTTAAGCGTTTGGAGCAGCAGAATTCCGAAAAATTTTTTGCCTTCTCAACCATTTCTTGGCTTCAGACTCCCATATCTCGCGAACGGATTGACCTAACCCAAAAGTTCCTGTTGCGTCTGAAAGTAGAAACTCGCCCGATTACAACGGTATGTGTATTTTTTCCCTAGGCCATTCTGGTTAAACGTTTGGAACAGCAGAATTGCGAAAAATTTTTTGCCTTCTCAACCATTTCTTGGCTTCAAACCACCATATCTCGCGAACGGATTGACCTAACCCAAAAATTCCTATTGCATCTGAAAGTATAAAACTCGCCCGATTACATCGGTATGTGTATTTTTTCCCTAGGCCATTCTGGTTAAGCGTTTGGAGCAGCAGAATTGCAAAAAATTTGTTGTCTTCTCAACTATTTTTTTGCCTTCAAACTCCCATATCTCGCGAACGGATTGATCTAACCCAAAAATTCCTGTTGCATCTGAAAGTATAAAACTCGCCCGATTACATCGGTATGTGTATTTTTTCCCTAGGCCATTCTGGTTAAGCGTTTGGAGCAGCAGAATTGCGAAAAATTTGTTGCCTTAGCAACCATTTCTTGGCTTCAAACTCCCATATCTCGCGAACGGATTGACCTAACCCAAAAATTCCTATTGCATCTGAAAGTATAAAACTCGCCCGATTACATCGGTATGTGTATTTTTTCCCTAGGCCATTCTGGTTAAGCGTTTGGAGCAGCAGAATTGCAAAAAATTTGTTGTCTTCTCAACTATTTTTTTGCCTTCAAACTCCCATATCTCGCGAACGGATTGATCTAACCCAAAAATTCCTGTTGCATCTGAAAGTAGAAACTCGCCCGATTACAACGGTATGTGTATTTTTTCCCTAGGCCATTCTGGTTAAGCGTTTGGAGCAGCAGAATTGCGAAAAATTTTTTGCCTTCTCAACCATTTCTTGGCTTCAAACTCCCAGATCTCGCGAACGGATTGACCTAACCCAAAAATTCCTATTGCATCTGAAAGTAGAAACTCGCCCGATTACAACGGTATGTGTATTTTTTCCCTAGACCATTCTGGTTAAGCGTTTGGAGCAGCAGAATTGCGAAAAATTTTTTGCCTTCTCAACCATTTCTTGGCTTCAAACTCCCAGATCTCGCGAACGGATTGACCTAACCCAAAAATTCCTATTGCATCTAAAAGTAGAAACTCGCCCGATTACAGCGGTACGTGTATTTTTTCCCTACTCCATTCTGGTTAAGCGTTTGGAGCAGCAGAATTGCGAAAAATATTTTGCCTTCTCAACAATTTCTTGGCTTCAAACCACCATATCTCGCGAGCCGATTGACCTAACCCAAAAATTCCTATTGCATCTGAAAGTAGAAACTCGCCCGATTACAACGGTATGTGTATTTTTTCCCTAGGCCATTCTGGTTAAGCGTTTGGAGCAGCAGAATTCCGAAAAATTTTTTGCCTTCTCAACCATTTCTTGGCTTCAGACTCCCATATCTCGCGAACGGATTGACCTAACCCAAAAGTTCCTGTTGCGTCTGAAAGTAGAAACTCGCCCGATTACAACGGTATGTGTATTTTTTCCCTAGGCCATTCTGGTTAAACGTTTGGAACAGCAGAATTGCGAAAAATTTTTTGCCTTCTCAACCATTTCTTGGCTTCAAACCACCATATCTCGCGAACGGATTGACCTAACCCAAAAATTCCTATTGCATCTGAAAGTATAAAACTCGCCCGATTACATCGGTATGTGTATTTTTTCCCTAGGCCATTCTGGTTAAGCGTTTGGAGCAGCAGAATTGCAAAAAATTTGTTGTCTTCTCAACTATTTTTTTGCCTTCAAACTCCCATATCTCGCGAACGGATTGATCTAACCCAAAAATTCCTGTTGCATCTGAAAGTATAAAACTCGCCCGATTACATCGGTATGTGTATTTTTTCCCTAGGCCATTCTGGTTAAGCGTTTGGAGCAGCAGAATTGCGAAAAATTTGTTGCCTTCTCAACCATTTCTTGGCTTCAAACTCCCATATCTCGCGAACGGATTGACCTAACCCAAAAATTCCTGTTGCATCTGAAAGTAGAAACTCGCCCGATTACAACGGTATGTGTATTTTTTCCCTAGGCCATTCTGGTTAAGCGTTTGGAGCAGCAGAATTGCGAAAAATTTTTAGCCTTCTCAACCATATCTTGGCTTCAGACTCCCACATCTCGCGAACGGATTGACATAACCCAAAAGTTCCTGTTGCGTCTGAAAGTAGAAACTCGCCCGATTACAACGGTATGTGTATTTTTTCCCTAGGCCATTCGGGTTAAGCGTTTGGAGCAGCAGAAGTGCGAAAAATTTGTTGTCTTCTCAACTATTTTTTAGATTCAAACTCCCATATCTCGCGAACGGATTGACCTGACCCAAAAATTCCTGTTGCGTCTGAAAGTAGAAACTCGCCCGATTACAACGGTATGCGTGGTTTTTCCCTAGACCATTCTGGTTAAGCGTTAGGAGCAGCAGAATTGCGAAAAATTTTTTGCCTTCTCAACTATTTTTTAGCTTCAAACTCCCATATCTCGCGAACGGATTGACCTAACCCAAAAATTCCTGTTGCGCCTGAAAGTAGAAACTCGCCCGATTACAACGGTATGCGTGGTTCTTCCCTAGGCCATTCTGGTTAAGCGTTAGGAGCAGCAGAATTGCGAAAAATTTTTTGCCTTCTCAAACATTTCTTGGATTCAATCTCCCATATCTCGCGAACGGATTGACCTAACCCAAAAATTCCTATTGCATCTGAAAGTAGAAACTCGCCCGATTACAACGGTATGTGTATTTTTTCCCTAGGCCATTCTGGTTAAGCGTTTGGAGCAGCAGAATTGCGAAAAATTTGTTGTCTTCTCAACTATTTTTTTGCCTTCAAACTCCCATATCTCGCGAACGGATTGATCTAACCCAAAAATTCCTGTTGCATCTGAAAGTATAAAACTCGCCCGATTACATCGGTATGTGTATTTTTTCCCTAGGCCATTCTGGTTAAGCTTTTGGAGCAGCAGAATTGCGAAAAATTTGTTGCCTTCTCAACCATTTCTTGGCTTCAAACTCCCATATCTCGCGAACGGATTGACCTAACCCAAAAATTCCTGTTGCATCTGAAAGTAGAAACTCGCCCGATTACAACGGTATGTGTATTTTTTCCCTAGGCCATTCTGGTTAAACGTTTGGAGCAGCAGAATTGCGAGAAATGTTTTGCCTTCTCAACCATTTCTTGGCTTCAAACTCCCATATCTCGCGAACGGATTGACCTAACCCAAAAATTCCTATTGCATCTGAAAGTAGGAACTCGCCCGATTACAACGGTGTGTGTATTTTTTCCCTAGCCCATTCTGGTTAAGCGTTTGGAGCAGCAGAATTGCGAAAAATTTTTTGCCTTCTCAACCATTTCTTGGCTTCAAACTCCCAGATCTCGCGAACGGATTGACCTAACCCAAAAATTCCTATTGCATCTGAAAGTAGGAACTCGCCCGATTACAACGGTGTGTGTATTTTTTCCCTAGCCCATTCTGGTTAAGCGTTTGGAGCAGCAGAATTGCGAAAAATTTTTTGCCTTCTCAACCATTTCTTGGCTTCAAACTCCCAGATCTCGCGAACGGATTGACCTTACCCAAAAATTCCTATTGCATCTGAAAGTAGAAACTCGCCCGATTACAACGGCATGTGTATTTTTTCCCTCGGCCATTCTGGTTAAGCGTTTGGAGCAGCAGAATAGCGAAAAATTTTTTGCCTTCTCAACCATTTCTTGGCTTCAAACTCCCAGATCTCGCGAACGGATTGACCTAATCCAAAAATTCCTATTGCATCTGAAAGTAGAAACTCGCCCGATTACAACGGTATGTGTATTTTTTCCCTAGGCCATTCGGGTTAAGCGTTTGGAGCAGCAGAAGTGCGAAAAATTTGTTGTCTTCTCAACTATTTTTTAGATTCAAACTCCCATATCTCGCGAACGGATTGACCTGACCCAAAAATTCCTGTTGCGTCTGAAAGTAGAAACTCGCCCGATTACAACGGTATGCGTGGTTTTTCCCTAGACCATTCTGGTTAAGCATTAGGAGCAGCAGAATTGCGAAAAATTTTTTGCCTTCTCAACTATTTTTTAGCTTCAAACTCCCATATCTCGCGAACGGATTGACCTAACCCAAAAATTCCTGTTGCGCCTGAAAGTAGAAACTCGCCCGATTACAACGGTATGCGTGGTTTTTCCCTAGGCCATTCTGGTTAAGCGTTAGGAGCAGCAGAATTGCGAAAAATTTTTTGCCTTCTCAAACATTTCTTGGATTCAATCTCCCATATCTCGCGAACGGATTGACCTAACAAAAAATTCCTATTGCATCTGAAAGTAGAAACTCGCCCGATTACAACGGTATGTGTATTTTTTCCCTAGGCCATTCTGGCTAAGCGTTTGGAGCAGCAGAATTGCGAAAAATTTGTTGTCTTCTCAACTATTTTTTTGCCTTCAAACTCCCATATCTCGCGAACGGATTGATCTAACCCAAAAATTCCTGTTGCATCTGAAAGTATAAAACTCGCCCGATTACATCGGTATGTGAATTTTTTCCCTAGGCCATTCTGGTTAAGCGTTTGGAGCAGCAGAATTGCGAAAAATTTGTTGCCTTCTCAACCATTTCTTGGCTTCAAACTCCCATATCTCGCGAACGGATTGACCTAACCCAAAAATTCCTGTTGCATCTGAAAGTAGAATCTCGCCCGATTACAACGATACGTGTATTTTTTCCCTAGGCCATTCTGGTTAAGCGTTTGGAGCAGCAGAATTGCGAAAAATTTTTTGCCTTCTCAACCATTTCTTGGCTTCAGACTCCCACATCTCGCGAACGGATTGACATAACCCAAAAGTTCCTGTTGCGTCTGAAAGTAGAAACTCGCCCGATTACAACGGTATGTGTATTTTTTCCCTCGGCCATTCTGGTTAAGCGTTTGGAGCAGCAGAATAGCGAAAAATTTTTTGCCTTCTCAACCATTTCTTGGCTTCAAACTCCCAGATCTCGCGAACGGATTGACCTAATCCAAAAATTCCTATTGCATCTGAAAGTAGAAACTCGCCCGATTACAACGGTATGTGTATTTTTTCCCTAGGCCATTCGGGTTAAGCGTTTCGAGCAGCAGAAGTGCGAAAAATTTGTTGTCTTCTCAACTATTTTTTAGATTCAAACTCCCATATCTCGCGAACGGATTGACCTGACCCAAAAATTCCTGTTGCGTCTGAAAGTAGAAACTCGCCCGATTACAACGGTATGCGTGGTTTTTCCCTAGACCATTCTGGTTAAGCGTTAGGAGCAGCAGAATTGCGAAAAATTTTTTGCCTTCTCAACTATTTTTTAGCTTCAAACTCCCATATCTCGCGAACGGATTGACCTAACCCAAAAATTCCTGTTGCGCCTGAAAGTAGAAACTCGCCCGATTACAACGGTATGCGTGGTTTTTCCCTAGGCCATTCTGGTTAAGCGTTAGGAGCAGCAGAATTGCGAAAAATTTTTTGCCTTCTCAAACATTTCTTGGATTCAATCTCCCATATCTCGCGAACGGATTGACCTAACAAAAAATTCCTATTGCATCTGAAAGTAGAAACTCGCCCGATTACAACGGTATGTGTATTTTTTCCCTAGGCCATTCTGGTTAAGCGTTTGGAGCAGCAGAATTGCGAAAAATTTGTTGTCTTCTCAACTATTTTTTTGCCTTCAAACTCCCATATCTCGCGAACGGATTGATCTAACCCAAAAATTCCTGTTGCATCTGAAAGTATAAAACTCGCCCGATTACATCGATATGTGTATTTTTTCCCTAGGCCATTCTGGTTAAGCGTTTGGAGCAGCAGAATTGCGAAATATTTGTTGTCTTCTCAACTATTTTTTTGCCTTCAAACTCCCATATCTCGCGAACGGATTGATCTAACCCAAAAATTCCTGTTGCATCTGAAAGTATAAAACTCGCCCGATTACAACGGTGTGTGTATTTTTTCCCTAGCCCATTCTGGTTAAGCGTTTGGAGCAGCAGAATTGCGAAAAATTTTTTGCCTTCTCAACCATTTCTTGGCTTCAAACTCCCAGATCTCGCGAACGGATTGACCTAACCCAAAAATTCCTATTGCATCTAAAAGTAGAAACTCGCCCGATTACAGCGGTACGTGTATTTTTTCCCTACTCCATTCTGGTTAAGCGTTTGGAGCAGCAGAATTGCGAAAAATATTTTGCCTTCTCAACAATTTCTTGGCTTCAAACCACCATATCTCGCGAGCCGATTGACCTAACCCAAAAATTCCTATTGCATCTGAAAGTAGAAACTCGCCTGATTACAACGGCATGTGTATTTTATCCCTAGGCCATTCTGGTTAAGCGTTTGGAGCAGCAGAATTTCGAAAAATTTTTTGCCTTCTCAACCATTTCTTGGCTTCAGACTCCCATATCTCGCGAACGGATTGACCTAACCCAAAAGTTCCTGTTGCGTCTGAAAGTAGAAACTCGCCCGATTACAACGGTATGTGTATTTTTTCCCTAGGCCATTCTGGTTAAACGTTTGGAACAGCAGAATTGCGAAAAATTTTTTGCCTTCTCAACCATTTCTTGGCTTCAAACCACCATATCTCGCGAACGGATTGACCTAACCCAAAAATTCCTATTGCATCTGAAAGTATAAAACTCGCCCGATTACATCGGTATGTGTATTTTTTCCCTAGGCCATTCTGGTTAAGCGTTTGGAGCAGCAGAATTGCAAAAAATTTGTTGTCTTCTCAACTATTTTTTTGCCTTCAAACTCCCATATCTCGCGAACGGATTGATCTAACCCAAAAATTCCTGTTGCATCTGAAAGTATAAAACTCGCCCGATTACATCGGTATGTGTATTTTTTCCCTAGGCCATTCTGGTTAAGCGTTTGGAGCAGCAGAATTGCGAAAAATTTGTTGCCTTCTCAACCATTTCTTGGCTTCAAACTCCCATATCTCGCGAACGGATTGACCTAACCCAAAAATTCCTATTGCATCTAAAAGTAGAAACTCGCCCGATTACAGCGGTACGTGTATTTTTTCCCTACTCCATTCTGGTTAAGCGTTTGGAGCAGCAGAATTGCGAAAAATATTTTGCCTCCTCAACAATTTCTTGGTTTCAAACCACCATATCTCGCGAGCCGATTGACCTAACCCAAAAATTCCTATTGCATCTGAAAGTAGAAACTCGCCCGATTACAACGGTATGTGAATTTTTTCCCTAGGCCATTCTGGTTAAGCGTTTGGAGCAGCAGAATTGCGAAAAATTTGTTGCCTTAGCAACCATTTCTTGGATTCAAACTCCCATATCTCGCGAACGGATTGACCTAACCCAAAAATTCCTGTTGCATCTGAAAGTAGAAACTCGCCCGATTACAACGGTATGTGTATTTTTTCCCTAGGCCATTCTGGTTAAGCGTTTGGAGCAGCAGAATTGCGAAAAATTTTTTGCCTTCTCAACCATTTCTTGGCTTCAAACTCCCAGATCTCGCGAACGGATTGACCTAACCCAAAAATTCCTATTGCATCTGAAAGTAGAAACTCGCCCGATTACAACGGTATGTGTATTTTTTCCCTAGGCCATTCTGGTTAAGCGTTTGGAGCAGCAGAATTGCGAAAAATGTTTTGCCTTCTCAACCATTTCTTGGCTTCAAACTCCCATATCTCGCGAACGGATTGACCTAACCCAAAAATTCCTATTGCATCTGAAAGTAGGAACTCGCCCGATTACAACGGTGTGTGTATTTTTTCCCTAGCCCATTCTGGTTAAGCGTTTGGAGCAGCAGAATTGCGAAAAATTTTTTGCCTTCTCAACCATTTCTTGGCTTCAAACTCCCAGATCTCGCGAACGGATTGACCTAACCCAAAAATTCCTATTGCATCTGAAAGTAGGAACTCGCCCGATTACAACGGTGTGTGTATTTTTTCCCTAGCCCATTCTGGTTAAGCGTTTGGAGCAGCAGAATTGCGAAAAATTTTTTGCCTTCTCAACCATTTCTTGGCTTCAAACTCCCAGATCTCGCGAACGGATTGACCTAACCGAAAAATTCCTATTGCATCTGAAAGTAGAAACTCGCCCGATTACAACGGCATGTGTATTTTTTCCCTAGGCCATTCTGGTTAAGCGTTTGGAGCAGCAGAATTGCGAAAAATTTTTTGCCTTCTCAACCATTTCTTGGCTTCAAACCACCATATCTCGCGAACGGATTGACCTAACCCAAAAATTCCTATTGCATCTGAAAGTAGAAACTCGCCCGATTACAACGGTATGTGAATTTTTTCCCTAGGCCATTCTGGTTAAGCGTTTGGAGCAGCAGAATTGCGAAAAATTTGTTGCCTTAGCAACCATTTCTTGGCTTCAAACTCCCATATCTCGCGAACGGATTGACCTAACCCAAAAATTCCTGTTGCATCTGAAAGTAGAAACTCGCCCGATTACAACGGTATGTGTATTTTTTCCCTAGGCCATTCTGGTTAAGCGTTTGGAGCAGCAGAATTGCGAAAAATTTTTTGCCTTCTCAACCATTTCTTGGCTTCAAACTCCCAGATCTCGCGAACGGATTGACCTAACCCAAAAATTCCTATTGCATCTGAAAGTAGAAACTCGCCCGATTACAACGGTATGTGTATTTTTTCCCTAGGCCATTCTGGTTAAGCGTTTGGAGCAGCAGAATTGCGAAAAATGTTTTGCCTTCTCAACCATTTCTTGGCTTCAAACTCCCATATCTCGCGAACGGATTGACCTAACCCAAAAATTCCTATTGCATCTGAAAGTAGGAACTCGCCCGATTACAACGGTGTGTGTATTTTTTCCCTAGCCCATTCTGGTTAAGCGTTTGGAGCAGCAGAATTGCGAAAAATTTTTTGCCTTCTCAACCATTTCTTGGCTTCAAACTCCCAGATCTCGCGAACGGATTGACCTAACCCAAAAATTCCTATTGCATCTGAAAGTAGGAACTCGCCCGATTACAACGGTGTGTGTATTTTTTCCCTAGCCCATTCTGGTTAAGCGTTTGGAGCAGCAGAATTGCGAAAAATTTTTTGCCTTCTCAACCATTTCTTGGCTTCAAACTCCCAGATCTCGCGAACGGATTGACCTAACCGAAAAATTCCTATTGCATCTGAAAGTAGAAACTCGCCCGATTACAACGGCATGTGTATTTTTTCCCTAGGCCATTCTGGTTAAGCGTTTGGAGCAGCAGAATTGCGAAAAATTTTTTGCCTTCTCAACCATTTCTTGGCTTCAAACCACCATATCTCGCGAACGGATTGACCTAACCCAAAAATTCCTATTGCATCTGAAAGTAGAAACTCGCCCGATTACAACGGTATGTGTATTTTTTCCCTAGGCCATTCTGGCTAAGCGTTTGGAGCAGCAGAATTGCGAAAAATTTGTTGTCTTCTCAACTATTTTTTTGCCTTCAAACTCCCATATCTCGCGAACGGATTGATCTAACCCAAAAATTCCTGTTGCATCTGAAAGTATAAAACTCGCCCGATTACATCGGTATGTGAATTTTTTCCCTAGGCCATTCTGGTTAAGCGTTTGGAGCAGCAGAATTGCGAAAAATTTGTTGCCTTCTCAACCATTTCTTGGCTTCAAACTCCCATATCTCGCGAACGGATTGACCTAACCCAAAAATTCCTGTTGCATCTGAAAGTAGAAACTCGCCCGATTACAACGGTACGTGTATTTTTTCCCTAGGCCATTCTGGTTAAGCGTTTGGAGCAGCAGAATTGCGAAAAATTTTTTGCCTTCTCAACCATTTCTTGGCTTCAGACTCCCACATCTCGCGAACGGATTGACATAACCCAAAAGTTCCTGTTACGTCTGAAAGTAGAAACTCGCCCGATTACAACGGTATGTGTATTTTTTCCCTCGGCCATTCTGGTTAAGCGTTTGGAGCAGCAGAATAG
Organism: Ptiloglossa arizonensis; assembly: GCF_051014685.1. Taxonomy (NCBI): domain Eukaryota; kingdom Metazoa; phylum Arthropoda; class Insecta; order Hymenoptera; family Colletidae; genus Ptiloglossa; species Ptiloglossa arizonensis. The sequence continues at coordinate 73,009 of NW_027479252.1, read as the reverse complement.
CGAAAAATTTTTTGCCTTCTCAACCATTTCTTGGCTTCAAACTCCCAGATCTCGCGAACGGATTGACCTAATCCAAAAATTCCTATTGCATCTGAAAGTAGAAACTCGCCCGATTACAACGGTATGTGTATTTTTTCCCTAGGCCATTCGGGTTAAGCGTTTGGAGCAGCAGAAGTGCGAAAAATTTGTTGTCTTCTCAACTATTTTTTAGATTCAAACTCCCATATCTCGCGAACGGATTGACCTGACCCAAAAATTCCTGTTGCGTCTGAAAGTAGAAACTCGCCCGATTACAACGGTATGCGTGGTTTTTCCCTAGACCATTCTGGTTAAGCGTTAGGAGCAGCAGAATTGCGAAAAATTTTTTGCCTTCTCAACTATTTTTTAGCTTCAAACTCCCATATCTCGCGAACGGATTGACCTAACCCAAAAATTCCTGTTGCGCCTGAAAGTAGAAACTCGCCCGATTACAACGGTATGCGTGGTTTTTCCCTAGGCCATTCTGGTTAAGCGTTAGGAGCAGCAGAATTGCGAAAAATTTTTTGCCTTCTCAAACATTTCTTGGATTCAATCTCCCATATCTCGCGAACGGATTGACCTAACAAAAAATTCCTATTGCATCTGAAAGTATAAAACTCGCCCGATTACAACGGTATGTGTATTTTTTCCCTAGGCCATTCTGGTTAAGCGTTTGGAGCAGCAGAATTGCGAAAAATTTGTTGTCTTCTCAACTATTTTTTTGCCTTCAAACTCCCATATCTCGCGAACGGATTGATCTAACCCAAAAATTCCTGTTGCATCTGAAAGTATAAAACTCGCCCGATTACAACGGTGTGTGTATTTTTTCCCTAGCCCATTCTGGTTAAGCGTTTGGAGCAGCAGAATTGCGAAAAATTTTTTGCCTTCTCAACCATTTCTTGGCTTCAAACTCCCAGATCTCGCGAACGGATTGACCTAACCCAAAAATTCCTATTGCATCTAAAAGTAGAAACTCGCCCGATTACAGCGGTACGTGTATTTTTTCCCTACTCCATTCTGGTTAAGCGTTTGGAGCAGCAGAATTGCGAAAAATATTTTGCCTTCTCAACAATTTCTTGGCTTCAAACCACCATATCTCGCGAGCCGATTGACCTAACCCAAAAATTCCTATTGCATCTGAAAGTAGAAACTCGCCCGATTACAACGGTATGTGAATTTTTTCCCTAGGCCATTCTGGTTAAACGTTTGGAGCAGCAGAATTGCGAAAAATGTTTTGCCTTCTCAACCATTTCTTGGCTTCAAACTCCCATATCTCGCGAACGGATTGACCTAACCCAAAAATTCCTATTTCATCTGAAAGTAGGAACTCGCCCGATTACAACGGTGTGTGTATTTTTTCCCTAGCCCATTCTGGTTAAGCGTTTGGAGCAGCAGAATTGCGAAAAATTTTTTGCCTTCCCAACCATTTCTTGGCTTCAAACTCCCATATCTCGCGAACGGATTGACCTAACCCAAAAATTCCTATTGCATCTAAAAGTAGAAACTCGCCCGATTACAGCGGTACGTGTATTTTTTCCCTACTCCATTCTGGTTAAGCGTTTGGAGCAGCAGAATTGCGAAAAATATTTTGCCTTCTCAACAATTTCTTGGCTTCAAACCACCATATCTCGCGAGCCGATTGACCTAACCCAAAAATTCCAATTGCATCTGAAAGTAGAAACTCGCCCGATTACAACGGCATGTGTATTTTTTCCCTAGGCCATTCTGGTTAAGCGTTTGGAGCAGCAGAATTGCGAAAAATTTTTTGCCTTCTCAACCATTTCTTGGCTTCAGACTCCCATATCTCGCGAACGGATTGACCTAACCCAAAAGTTCCTGTTGCGCCTGAAAGTAGAAACTCGCCCGATTACAACGGTATGTGTATTTTTTCCCTAGGCCATTCTGGTTAAACGTTTGGAACAGCAGAATTGCGAAAAATTTTTTGCCTTCTCAACCATTTCTTGGCTTCAAACCACCATATCTCGCGAACGGATTGACCTAACCCAAAAATTCCTATTGCATCTGAAAGTAGAAACTCGCCCGATTACAACGGTATGTGTATTTTTTCCCTAGGCCATTCTGGTTAAGCGTTTGGAGCAGCAGAATTGCGAAAAATTTGTTGTCTTCTCAACTATTTTTTTGCCTTCAAACTCCCATATCTCGCGAACGGATTGATCTAACCCAAAAATTCCTGTTGCATCTGAAAGTATAAAACTCGCCCGATTACATCGGTATGTGTATTTTTTCCCTAGGCCATTCTGGTTAAGCGTTTGGAGCAGCAGAATTGCGAAAAATTTGTTGCCTTCTCAACCATTTCTTGGCTTCAAACTCCCATATCTCGCGAACGGATTGACCTAACCCAAAAATTCCTGTTGCATCTGAAAGTAGAAACTCGCCCGATTACAACGGTACGTGTATTTTTTCCCTAGGCCATTCTGGTTAAACGTTTGGAGCAGCAGAATTGCGAAAAATTTTTTGCCTTCTCAACCATTTCTTGGCTTCAAACCACCATATCTCACGAACGGATTGACCTAACCCAAAAATTCCTATTGCATCTGAAAGTAGAATCTCGCCCGATTACAACGGTATGTGTATTTTTTCCCTAGGCCATTCTGGTTAAGCGTTTGGAGCAGCAGAATTGCGAAAAATTTGTTGCCTTCTTAACCATTTCTTGGCTTCAAACTCCCATATCTCGCGAACGGATTGACCTAACCCAAAAATTCCTGTTGCATCTGAAAGTAGAAACTCGCCCGATTACAACGGTGTGTGTATTTTTTCCCTAGCCCATTCTGGTTAAGCGTTTGGAGCAGCAGAATTGCGAAAAATTTTTTGCCTTCCCAACCATTTCTTGGCTTCAAACTCCCATATCTCGCGAACGGATTGACCTAACCCAAAAATTCCTATTGCATCTAAAAGTAGAAACTCGCCCGATTACAGCGGTACGTGTATTTTTTCCCTACTCCATTCTGGTTAAGCGTTTGGAGCAGCAGAATTGCGAAAAATATTTTGCCTTCTCAACAATTTCTTGGCTTCAAACCACCATATCTCGCGAGCCGATTGACCTAACCCAAAAATTCCTATTGCATCTGAAAGTAGAATCTCGCCCGATTACAACGGCATGTATATTTTTTCCCTAGGCCATTCTGGTTAAGCGTTTGGAGCAGCAGAATTGCGAAAAATTATTTGCCTTCTCAACCATTTCTTGGCTTCAGACTCCCATATCTCGCGAACGGATTGACCTAACCCAAAAGTTCCTGTTGCGCCTGAAAGTAGAAACTCGCCCGATTACAACGGTATGTGTATTTTTTCCCTAGGCCATTCTGGTTAAACCTTTGGAACAGCAGAATTGCGAAAAATTTTTTGCCTTCTCAACCATTTCTTGGCTTCAAACCACCATATCTCGCGAACGGATTGACCTAACCCAAAAATTCCTATTGCATCTGAAAGTAGAAACTCGCCCGATTACAACGGTATGTGTATTTTTTCCCTAGGCCATTCTGGTTAAGCGTTTGGAGCAGCAGAATTGCGAAAAATTTGTTGTCTTCTCAACTATTTTTTTGCCTTCAAACTCCCATATCTCGCGAACGGATTGCTCTAACCCAAAAATTCCTGTTGCATCTGAAAGTATAAAACTCGCCCGATTACATCGGTATGTGAATTTTTTCCCTAGGCCATTCTGGTTAAGCGTTTGGAGCAGCAGAATTGCGAAAAATTTGTTGCCTTCTCAACCATTTCTTGGCTTCAAACTCCCATATCTCGCGAACGGATTGACCTAACCCAAAAATTCCTGTTGCATCTGAAAGTAGAAACTCGCCCGATTACAACGGTACGTGTATTTTTTCCCTAGGCCATTCTAGTTAAGCGTTTGGAGCAGCAGAATTGCGAAAAATTTTTTGCCTTCTCAACCATTTCTTGGCTTCAGACTCCCACATCTCGCGAACGGATTGACATAACCCAAAAGTTCCTGTTACGTCTGAAAGTAGAAACTCGCCCGATTACAACGGTATGTGTATTTTTTCCCTCGGCCATTCTGGTTAAGCGTTTGGAGCAGCAGAATAGCGAAAAATTTTTTGCCTTCTCAACCATTTCTTGGCTTCAAACTCCCAGATCTCGCGAACGGATTGACCTAATCCAAAAATTCCTATTGCATCTGAAAGTAGAAACTCGCCCGATTACAACGGTATGTGTATTTTTTCCCTAGGCCATTCGGGTTAAGCGTTTGGAGCAGCAGAAGTGCGAAAAATTTGTTGTCTTCTCAACTATTTTTTAGATTCAAACTCCCATATCTCGCGAACGGATTGACCTGACCCAAAAATTCCTGTTGCGTCTGAAAGTAGAAACTCGCCCGATTACAACGGTATGCGTGGTTTTTCCCTAGACCATTCTGGTTAAGCGTTAGGAGCAGCAGAATTGCGAAAAATTTTTTGCCTTCTCAACTATTTTTTAGCTTCAAACTCCCATATCTCGCGAACGGATTGACCTAACCCAAAAATTCCTGTTGCGCCTGAAAGTAGAAACTCGCCCGATTACAACGGTATGCGTGGTTTTTCCCTAGGCCATTCTGGTTAAGCGTTAGGAGCAGCAGAATTGCGAAAAATTTTTTGCCTTCTCAACCATTTCTTGGCTTCAAACCACCATATCTCGCGAACGGATTGACCTAACCCAAAAATTCCTATTGCATCTGAAAGTAGAAACTCGCCCGATTACAACGGTATGTGTATTTTTTCCCTAGGCCATTCTGGTTAAGCGTTTGGAGCAGCAGAATTGCGAAAAATTTGTTGTCTTCTCAACTATTTTTTTGCCTTCAAACTCCCATATCTCGCGAACGGATTGATCTAACCCAAAAATTCCTGTTGCATCTGAAAGTATAAAACTCGCCCGATTACATCGGTATGTGTATTTTTTCCCTAGGCCATTCTGGTTAAGCGTTTGGAGCAGCAGAATTGCGAAAAATTTGTTGCCTTCTCAACCATTTCTTGGCTTCAAACTCCCATATCTCGCGAACGGATTGACCTAACCCAAAAATTCCTGTTGCATCTGAAAGTAGAAACTCGCCCGATTACAACGGTACGTGTATTTTTTCCCTAGGCCATTCTGGTTAAACGTTTGGAGCAGCAGAATTGCGAAAAATTTTTTGCCTTCTCAACCATTTCTTGGCTTCAAACCACCATATCTCACGAACGGATTGACCTAACCCAAAAATTCCTATTGCATCTGAAAGTAGAATCTCGCCCGATTACAACGGTATGTGTATTTTTTCCCTAGGCCATTCTGGTTAAGCGTTTGGAGCAGCAGAATTGCGAAAAATTTGTTGCCTTCTTAACCATTTCTTGGCTTCAAACTCCCATATCTCGCGAACGGATTGACCTAACCCAAAAATTCCTGTTGCATCTGAAAGTAGAAACTCGCCCGATTACAACGGTGTGTGTATTTTTTCCCTAGCCCATTCTGGTTAAGCGTTTGGAGCAGCAGAATTGCGAAAAATTTTTTGCCTTCCCAACCATTTCTTGGCTTCAAACTCCCATATCTCGCGAACGGATTGACCTAACCCAAAAATTCCTATTGCATCTAAAAGTAGAAACTCGCCCGATTACAGCGGTACGTGTATTTTTTCCCTACTCCATTCTGGTTAAGCGTTTGGAGCAGCAGAATTGCGAAAAATATTTTGCCTTCTCAACAATTTCTTGGCTTCAAACCACCATATCTCGCGAGCCGATTGACCTAACCCAAAAATTCCTATTGCATCTGAAAGTAGAATCTCGCCCGATTACAACGGCATGTATATTTTTTCCCTAGGCCATTCTGGTTAAGCGTTTGGAGCAGCAGAATTGCGAAAAATTATTTGCCTTCTCAACCATTTCTTGGCTTCAGACTCCCATATCTCGCGAACGGATTGACCTAACCCAAAAGTTCCTGTTGCGCCTGAAAGTAGAAACTCGCCCGATTACAACGGTATGTGTATTTTTTCCCTAGGCCATTCTGGTTAAACCTTTGGAACAGCAGAATTGCGAAAAATTTTTTGCCTTCTCAACCATTTCTTGGCTTCAAACCACCATATCTCGCGAACGGATTGACCTAACCCAAAAATTCCTATTGCATCTGAAAGTAGAAACTCGCCCGATTACAACGGTATGTGTATTTTTTCCCTAGGCCATTCTGGTTAAGCGTTTGGAGCAGCAGAATTGCGAAAAATTTGTTGTCTTCTCAACTATTTTTTTGCCTTCAAACTCCCATATCTCGCGAACGGATTGCTCTAACCCAAAAATTCCTGTTGCATCTGAAAGTATAAAACTCGCCCGATTACATCGGTATGTGAATTTTTTCCCTAGGCCATTCTGGTTAAGCGTTTGGAGCAGCAGAATTGCGAAAAATTTGTTGCCTTCTCAACCATTTCTTGGCTTCAAACTCCCATATCTCGCGAACGGATTGACCTAACCCAAAAATTCCTGTTGCATCTGAAAGTAGAAACTCGCCCGATTACAACGGTACGTGTATTTTTTCCCTAGGCCATTCTGGTTAAGCGTTTGGAGCAGCAGAATTGCGAAAAATTTTTTGCCTTCTCAACCATTTCTTGGCTTCAGACTCCCACATCTCGCGAACGGATTGACATAACCCAAAAGTTCCTGTTACGTCTGAAAGTAGAAACTCGCCCGATTACAACGGTATGAGTATTTTTTCCCTCGGCCATTCTGGTTAAGCGTTTGGAGCAGCAGAATAGCGAAAAATTTTTTGCCTTCTCAACCATTTCTTGGCTTCAAACTCCCAGATCTCGCGAACGGATTGACCTAATCCAAAAATTCCTATTGCATCTGAAAGTAGAAACTCGCCCGATTACAACGGTATGTGTATTTTTTCCCTAGGCCATTCGGGTTAAGCGTTTGGAGCAGCAGAAGTGCGAAAAATTTGTTGTCTTCTCAACTATTTTTTAGATTCAAACTCCCATATCTCGCGAACGGATTGACCTGACCCAAAAATTCCTGTTGCGTCTGAAAGTAGAAACTCGCCCGATTACAACGGTATGCGTGGTTTTTCCCTAGACCATTCTGGTTAAGCGTTAGGAGCAGCAGAATTGCGAAAAATTTTTTGCCTTCTCAACTATTTTTTAGCTTCAAACTCCCATATCTCGCGAACGGATTGACCTAACCCAAAAATTCCTGTTGCGCCTGAAAGTAGAAACTCGCCCGATTACAACGGTATGCGTGGTTTTTCCCTAGGCCATTCTGGTTAAGCGTTAGGAGCAGCAGAATTGCGAAAAATTTTTTGCCTTCTCAAACATTTCTTGGATTCAATCTCCCATATCTCGCGAACGGATTGACCTAACAAAAAATTCCTATTGCATCTGAAAGTAGAAACTCGCCCGATTACAACGGTATGTGTATTTTTTCCCTAGGCCATTCTGGTTAAGCGTTTGGAGCAGCAGAATTGCGAAAAATTTGTTGTCTTCTCAACTATTTTTTTGCCTTCAAACTCCCATATCTCGCGAACGGATTGATCTAACCAAAAATTCCTGTTGCATCTGAAAGTATAAAACTCGCCCGATTACATCGGTATGTGTATTTTTTCCCTAGGCCATTCTGGTTAAGCGTTTGGAGCAGCAGAATTGCGAAAAATTTGTTGTCTTCTCAACTATTTTTTTGCCTTCAAACTCCCATATCTCGCGAACGGATTGATCTAACCCAAAAATTCCTGTTGCATCTGAAAGTATAAAACTCGCCCGATTACAACGGTGTGTGTATTTTTTCCCTAGCCCATTCTGGTTAAGCGTTTGGAGCAGCAGAATTGCGAAAAATGTTTTGCCTTCTCAACCATTTCTTGGCTTCAAACTCCCAGATCTCGCGAACGGATTGACCTAACCCAAAAATTCCTATTGCATCTAAAAGTAGAAACTCGCCCGATTACAGCGGTACGTGTATTTTTTCCCTACTCCATTCTGGTTAAGCGTTTGGAGCAGCAGAATTGCGAAAAATATTTTGCGTTCTCAACAATTTCTTGGCTTCAAACCACCATATCTCGCGAGCCGATTGACCTAACCCAAAAATTCCTATTGCATCTGAAAGTAGAAACTCGCCTGATTACAACGGCATGTGTATTTTATCCCTAGGCCATTCTGGTTAAGCGTTTGGAGCAGCAGAATTGCGAAAAATTTTTTGCCTTCTCAACCATTTCTTGGCTTCAGACTCCCATATCTCGCGAACGGATTGACCTAACCCAAAAGTTCCTGTTGCGTCTGAAAGTAGAAACTCGCCCGATTACAACGGTATGTGTATTTTTTCCCTAGGCCATTCTGGTTAAACGTTTGGAACAGCAGAATTGCGAAAAATTTTTTGCCTTCTCAACCATTTCTTGGCTTCAAACCACCATATCTCGCGAACGGATTGACCTAACCCAAAAATTCCTATTGCATCTGAAAGTATAAAACTCGCCCGATTACATCGGTATGTGTATTTTTTCCCTAGGCCATTCTGGTTAAGCGTTTGGAGCAGCAGAATTGCGAAAAATTTGTTGCCTTCTCAACCATTTCTTGGCTTCAAACTCCCATATCTCGCGAACGGATTGACCTAACCCAAAAATTCCTGTTGCATCTGAAAGTAGAAACTCGCCCGATTACAACGGTATGTGTATTTTTTCCCTAGGCCATTCTGGTTAAGCGTTTGGAGCAGCAGAATTGCGAAAAATTTTTTGCCTTCTCAACCATTTCTTGGCTTCAGACTCCCACATCTCGCGAACGGATTGACATAACCCAAAAGTTCCTGTTGCGTCTGAAAGTAGAAACTCGCCCGATTACAACGGTATGTGTATTTTTTCCCTAGGCCATTCGGGTTAAGCGTTTGGAGCAGCAGAAGTGCGAAAAATTTGTTGTCTTCTCAACTATTTTTTAGATTCAATCTCCCATATCTCGCGAACGGATTGACCTGACCCAAAAATTCCTGTTGCGTCTGAAAGTAGAAACTCGCCCGATTACAACGGTATGCGTGGTTTTTCCCTAGACCATTCTGGTTAAGCGTTAGGAGCAGCAGAATTGCGAAAAATTTTTTGCCTTCTCAAACATTTCTTGGATTCAATCTCCCATATCTCGCGAACGGATTGACCTAACCCAAAAATTCCTATTTCATCTGAAAGTAGGAACTCGCCCGATTACAACGGTGTGTGTATTTTTTCCCTAGCCCATTCTGGTTAAGCGTTTGGAGCAGCAGAATTGCGAAAAATTTTTTGCCTTCCCAACCATTTCTTGGCTTCAAACTCCCATATCTCGCGAACGGATTGACCTAACCCAAAAATTCCTATTGCATCTAAAAGTAGAAACTCGCCCGATTACAGCGGTACGTGTATTTTTTCCCTACTCCATTCTGGTTAAGCGTTTGGAGCAGCAGAATTGCGAAAAATATTTTGCCTTCTCAACAATTTCTTGGCTTCAAACCACCATATCTCGCGAGCCGATTGACCTAACCCAAAAATTCCTATTGCATCTGAAAGTAGAAACTCGCCCGATTACAACGGTATGTGAATTTTTTCCCTAGGCCATTCTGGTTAAGCGTTTGGAGCAGCAGAATTGCGAAAAATTTGTTGCCTTAGCAACCATTTCTTGGCTTCAAACTCCCATATCTCGCGAACGGATTGACCTAACCCAAAAATTCCTGTTGCATCTGAAAGTAGAAACTCGCCCGATTACAACGGTATGTGTATTTTTTCCCTAGGCCATTCTGGTTAAGCGTTTGGAGCAGCAGAATTGCGAAAAATTTTTTGCCTTCTCAACCATTTCTTGGCTTCAAACTCCCAGATCTCGCGAACGGATTGACCTAACCCAAAAATTCCTATTGCATCTGAAAGTAGAAACTCGCCCGATTACAACGGTATGTGTATTTTTTCCCTAGGCCATTCTGGATAAGCGTTTGGAGCAGCAGAATTGCGAAAAATTTTTTGCCATCTCAAACATTTCTTGGATTCAATCTCCCATATCTCGCGAACGGATTGACCTAACAAAAAATTCCTATTGCATCTGAAAGTATAAAACTCGCCCGATTACATCGGTATGTGTATTTTTTCCCTAGGCCATTCTGGTTAAGCTTTTGGAGCAGCAGAATTGCGAAAAATTTGTTGCCTTCTCAACCATTTCTTGGCTTCAAACTCCCATATCTCGCGAACGGATTGACCTAACCCAAAAATTCCTGTTGCATCTGAAAGTAGAAACTCGCCCGATTACAACGGTATGTGAATTTTTTCCCTAGGCCATTCTGGTTAAACGTTTGGAGCAGCAGAATTGCGAAAAATGTTTTGCCTTCTCAACCATTTCTTGGCTTCAAACTCCCATATCTCGCGAACGGATTGACCTAACCCAAAAATTCCTATTTCATCTGAAAGTAGGAACTCGCCCGATTACAACGGTGTGTGTATTTTTTCCCCTAGCCCATTCTGGTTAAGCGTTTGGAGCAGCAGAATTGCGAAAAATTTTTTGCCTTCCCAACCATTTCTTGGCTTCAAACTCCCATATCTCGCGAACGGATTGACCTAACCCAAAAATTCCTATTGCATCTAAAAGTAGAAACTCGCCCGATTACAGCGGTACGTGTATTTTTTCCCTACTCCATTCTGGTTAAGCGTTTGGAGCAGCAGAATTGCGAAAAATATTTTGCCTTCTCAACAATTTCTTGGCTTCAAACCACCATATCTCGCGAGCCGATTGACCTAACCCAAAAATTCCAATTGCATCTGAAAGTAGAAACTCGCCCGATTACAACGGCATGTGTATTTTTTCCCTAGGCCATTCTGGTTAAGCGTTTGGAGCAGCAGAATTGCGAAAAATTTTTTGCCTTCTCAACCATTTCTTGGCTTCAGACTCCCATATCTCGCGAACGGATTGACCTAACCCAAAAGTTCCTGTTGCGCCTGAAAGTAGAAACTCGCCCGATTACAACGGTATGTGTATTTTTTCCCTAGGCCATTCTGGTTAAACGTTTGGAACAGCAGAATTGCGAAAAATTTTTTGCCTTCTCAACCATTTCTTGGCTCCAAACCACCATATCTCGCGAACGGATTGACCTAACCCAAAAATTCCTATTGCATCTGAAAGTAGAAACTCGCCCGATTACAACGGTATGTGTATTTTTTCCCTAGGCCATTCTGGTTAAGCGTTTGGAGCAGCAGAATTGCGAAAAATTTGTTGTCTTCTCAACTATTTTTTTGCCTTCAAACTCCCATATCTCGCGAACGGATTGATCTAACCCAAAAATTCCTGTTGCATCTGAAAGTATAAAACTCGCCCGATTACATCGGTATGTGTATTTTTTCCCTAGGCCATTCTGGTTAAGCGTTTGGAGCAGCAGAATTGCGAAAAATTTGTTGCCTTCTCAACCATTTCTTGGCTTCAAACTCCCATATCTCGCGAACGGATTGACCTAACCCAAAAATTCCTGTTGCATCTGCAAGTAGAAACTCGCCCGATTACAACGGTACGTGTATTTTTTCCCTAGGCCATTCTGGTTAAACGTTTGGAGCAGCAGAATTGCGAAAAATTTTTTGCCTTCTCAACCATTTCTTGGCTTCAAACCACCATATCTCACGAACGGATTGACCTAACCCAAAAATTCCTATTGCATCTGAAAGTAGAATCTCGCCCGATTACAACGGTATGTGTATTTTTTCCCTAGGCCATTCTGGTTAAGCGTTTGGAGCAGCAGAATTGCGAAAAATTTGTTGTCTTCTCAACTATTTTTTTGCCTTCAAACTCCCATATCTCGCGAACGGATTGATCTAACCCAAAAATTCCTGTTGCATCTGAAAGTAGAAACTCGCCCGATTACAACGGTGTGTGTATTTTTTCCCTAGCCCATTCTGGTTAAGCGTTTGGAGCAGCAGAATTGCGAAAAATTTTTTGCCTTCCCAACCATTTCTTGGCTTCAAACTCCCATATCTCGCGAACGGATTGACCTAACCCAAAAATTCCTATTGCATCTAAAAGTAGAAACTCGCCCGATTACAGCGGTACGTGTATTTTTTCCCTACTCCATTCTGGTTAAGCGTTTGGAGCAGCAGAATTGCGAAAAATATTTTGCCTTCTCAACAATTTCTTGGCTTCAAACCACCATATCTCGCGAGCCGATTGACCTAACCCAAAAATTCCTATTGCATCTGAAAGTAGAATCTCGCCCGATTACAACGGCATGTGTATTTTTTCCCTAGGCCATTCTGGTTAAGCGTTTGGAGCAGCAGAATTGCGAAAAATTATTTGCCTTCTCAACCATTTCTTGGCTTCAGACTCCCATATCTCGCGAACGGATTGACCTAACCCAAAAGTTCCTGTTGCGCCTGAAAGTAGAAACTCGCCCGATTACAACGGTATGTGTATTTTTTCCCTAGGCCATTCTGGTTAAACCTTTGGAACAGCAGAATTGCGAAAAATTTTTTGCCTTCTCAACCATTTCTTGGCTTCAAACCACCATATCTCGCGAACGGATTGACCTAACCCAAAAATTCCTATTGCATCTGAAAGTAGAAACTCGCCCGATTACAACGGTATGTGTATTTTTTCCCTAGGCCATTCTGGTTAAGCGTTTGGAGCAGCAGAATTGCGAAAAATTTGTTGTCTTCTCAACTATTTTTTTGCCTTCAAACTCCCATATCTCGCGAACGGATTGCTCTAACCCAAAAATTCCTGTTGCATCTGAAAGTATAAAACTCGCCCGATTACATCGGTATGTGTATTTTTTCCCTAGGCCATTCTGGTTAAGCGTTTGGAGCAGCAGAATTGCGAAAAATTTGTTGCCTTCTCAACCATTTCTTGGCTTCAAACTCCCATATCTCGCGAACGGATTGACCTAACCCAAAAATTCCTGTTGCATCTGAAAGTAGAAACTCGCCCGATTACAACGGTAGGTGTATTTTTTCCCTAGGCCATTCTGGTTAAACGTTTGGAGCAGCAGAATTGCGAAAAATTTTTTGCCTTCTCAACCATTTCTTGGCTTCAAACCACCATATCTCGCGAACGGATTGACCTACCCCAAAAATTCCTATTGCATCTGAAAGTAGAATCTCGCCCGATTACAACGGTATGTGTATTTTTTCCCTAGGCCATTCTGGTTAAGCGTTTGGAGCAGCAGAATTGCGAAAAATTTTTTGCCTTCTCAACCATTTCTTGGCTTCAAACCACCATATCTCGCGAACAGATTGACCTAACCCAAAAATTCCTATTGCATCTGAAAGTAGAAACTCGCCCGATTACAACGGTATGTGTATTTTTTCCCTAGGCCATTCGGGTTAAGCGTTTGGAGCAGCAGAAGTGCGAAAAATTTGTTGTCTTCTCAACTATTTTTTAGATTCAAACTCCCATATCTCGCGAACGGATTGACCTAAGCCAAAAATTCCTGTTGCATCCGAAAGTAGAAACTCGCCCGATTACAACGGTATGTGAATTTTTTCCCTAGGCCATGCTGGTTAAGCGTTTGGAGCAGCAGAATTGCGAAAAATTTGTTGCCTTCTCAACCATTTCTTGGCTTCAAACTCCCATATCTCGCGAACGGATTGACCTAACCCAAAAATTCCTGTTGCATCTGAAAGTAGAAACTCGCCCGATTACAACGGTATGTGTATTTTTTCCCTAGGCCATTCTGGTTAAGCGTTTGGAGCAGCAGAATTGCGAAAAATTTTTTGCCTTCTCAACCATTTCTTGGCTTCAAACTCCCAGATCTCGCGAACGGATTGACCTAACCCAAAAATTCCTATTGCATCTGAAAGTAGAAACTCGCCCGATTACAACGGTATGTGTATTTTTTCCCTAGGCCATTCTGGTTAAGCGTTTGGAGCAGCAGAATTGCGAAAAATGTTTTGCCTTCTCAACCATTTCTTGGCTTCAAACTCCCATATCTCGCGAACGGATTGACCTAACCCAAAAATTCCTATTGCATCTGAAAGTAGGAACTCGCCCGATTACAACGGTGTGTGTATTTTTTCCCTAGCCCATTCTGGTTAAGCGTTTGGAGCAGCAGAATTGCGAAAAATTTTTTGCCTTCCCAACCATTTCTTGGCTTCAAACTCCCATATCTCGCGAACGGATTGACCTAACCCAAAAATTCCTATTGCATCTGAAAGTAGAAACTCGCCCGATTACAGCGGTGCGTGTACTTCTTCCCTACTCCATTCTGGTTAAGCCTTTGGAGCAGCAGAATTGCGAAAAATTTTTACCTTCTCAAACATTTCTTGGCTTCAAACTCCCATATCTCGCGAACGGATTGACCTAACCCAAAAATTCCTGTTGCGTCTGAAAGTAGAAACTCGCCAGATTACAACGGTATGCGTGGTTTTTCCCTAGACCATTCTGGTTAAGCGTTAGGAGCAGCAGAATTGCGAAAAATTTTTTGCCTTCTCAACTATTTTTTAGCTTCAATCTCCCATATCTCGCGAACGGATTGACCTAACCCAAAAATTCTTATTGCATCTGAAAGTAGAAACTCGCCCGATTACAACGGTATGTGTATTTTTTCCCTCGGCCATTCTGGTTAAGCGTTTGGAGCAGCAGAATAGCGAAAAATTTTTTGCCTTCTCAACCATTTCTTGGCTTCAAACTCCCAGATCTCGCGAACGGATTGACCTAACCCAAAAATTCCTATTGCATCTGAAAGTAGAAGCTCGCCCGATTACAACGGTATGTGTATTTTTTCCCTCGGCCATTCTGGTTAAGCGTTTGGAGCAGCAGAATTGCGAAAAATGTTTTGCCTTCTCAACCATTTCTTGGCTTCAAACCACCATATCTCGCGAGCCGATTGACCTAACCCAAAAATTCCTATTGCATCTGAAAGTAGAAACTCGCCCGATTACAACGGCATGTGTATTTTTTCCCTAGGCCATTCTGGTTAAGCGTTTGGAGCAGCAGAATTGCGAAAAATTTTGTGCCTTCTCAACCATTTCTTGGCTTCAGACTCCCATATCTCGCGAACGGATTGACCTAACCCAAAAGTTCCTGTTGCGTCTGAAAGTAGAAACTCGCCCGATTACAACGGTATGTGTATTTTTTCCCTAGGCCATTCTGGTTAAGCGTTTGGAGCAGCAGAATTGCGAAAAATTTGTTGTCTTCTCAACTATTTTTTTGCCTTCAAACTCCCATATCTCGCGAACGGATTGACCTAACCCAAAAATTCCTGTTGCATCTGAAAGTAGAAACTCGCCCGATTACAACGGTATGTGTATTTTTTCGCTAGGTCATTCTGGTTAAGCGTTTGGAGCAGCAGAATTGCGAAAAATTTTTTGCCTTCTCAACCATTTCTTGGCTTCAAACTCCCATATCTCGCGAACGGATTGACCTAACCCAAAAATTCCTGTTGCATCTGAAAGTAGAAACTCGCCCGATTACAACGGTATGTGTATTTTTTCCCTAGGCCATTCTGGTTAAACGTTTGGAGCAGCAGAATTGCGAAAAATTTTTTGCCTTCTCAACCATTTCTTGGCTTCAAACCACCATATCTCGCGAACGGATTGACCTAACCCAAAAATTCCTATTGCATCTGAAAGTAGAAACTCGCCCGATTACAACGGTATGTGTATTTTTTCCCTAGGCCATTCTGGTTAAGCGTTTGGAGCAGCAGAATTGCGAAAAATTTTTTGCCTTCTCAACCATTTCTTGGCTTCAAACCACCATATCTCGCGAACAGATTGACATAACCCAAAAATTCCTATTGCATCTGAAAGTAGAAACTCGCCCGATTACAACGGTATGTGTATTTTTTCCCAAGGCCATTCGGGTTAAGCGTTTGGAGCAGCAGAAGTGCGAAAAATTTGTTGTCTTCTCAACTATTTTTTAGATTCAAACTCCCATATCTCGCGAACGGATTGACCTAAGCCAAAAATTCCTGTTGCATCTGAAAGTAGAAACTCGCCCGATTACAACGGTATGTGAATTTTTTCCCTAGGCCATTCTGGTTAAGCGTTTGGAGCAGCAGAATTGCGAAAAATTTGTTGCCTTCTCAACCATTTCTTGGCTTCAAACTCCCATATCTCGCGAACGGATTGACCTAACCCAAAAATTCCTGTTGCATCTGAAAGTAGAAACTCGCCCGATTACAACGGTATGCGTGGTTTTTCCCTAGACCATTCTGGTTAAGCGTTAGGAGCAGCAGAATTGCGAAAAATTTTTTGCCTTCTCAACTATTTTTTAGCTTCAAACTCCCATATCTCGCGAACGGATTGACCTAACCCAAAAATTCCTGTTGCGCCTGAAAGTAGAAACTCGCCCGATTACAACGGTATGCGTGGTTTTTCCCTAGGCCATTCTGGTTAAGCGTTAGGAGCAGCAGAATTGCGAAAAATTTTTTGCCTTCTCAAACATTTCTTGGCTTCAATCTCCCATATCTCGCGAACGGATTGACCTATCCCAAAAATTCCTATTGCATCTGAAAGTAGAAACTCGCCCGATTACAACGGTATGTGTATTTTTTCCCTAGGCCATTCTGGTTAAGCGTTTGGAGCAGCAGAATTGCGAAAAATTTGTTGCCTTCTCAACCATTTCTTGGCTTCAAACTCCCATATCTCGCGATCGGATTGACCTAACCCAAAATTTCCTGTTGCATCTGAAAGTAGAAACTCGCCCGATTACAACGGTATGTGTATTTTTTCCCTAGGCCATTCTGGTTAAGCGTTTGGAGCAGGAGAATTGCGAAAAATGTTTTGCCTTCTCAACCATTTCTTGGCTTCAAACTCCCATATCTCGCGAACGGATTGACCTAACCCAAAAATCCTATTGCATCTGAAAGTAGAAACTCGCCCGATTACAACGGTGTGTGTATTTTTTCCCTAGCCCATTCTGGTTAAGCGTTTGGAACAGCAGAATTGCGAAAAATTTTTTGCCTTCTCAACCATTTCTTGGCTTCAAACCACCATATCTCGCGAACGGATTGACCTAACCCAAAAATTCCTATTGCATCTGAAAGTAGAAACTCGCCCGATTACAACGGTATGTGTATTTTTTCCCTACGCAATTCTGGTTAAGCGTTTGGAGCAGCAGAATTGCGAAAAATTTGTTGTCTTCTCAACTATTTTTTTGCCTTCAAACTCCCATATCTCGCGAACGGATTGACCTAACCCAAAAATTCCTGTTGCACCTGAAAGTATAAAACTCGCCCGATTACATCGGTATGTGTATTTTTTCCCTAGGCCATTCTGGTTAAGCGTTTGGAGCAGCAGAATTGCGAAAAATTTGTTGCCTTCTCAACCATTTCTTGGCTTCAAACTCCCATATCTCGCGAACGGATTGACCTAACCCAAAAATTCCTGTTGCATCTGAAAGTAGAAACTCGCCCGATTACAACGGTATGTGTATATTTTCCCTAGGCCATTCTGGTTAAACGTTTGGAGCAGCAGAATTGCGAAAAATTTTTTGCCTTCTCAACCATTTCTTGGCTTCAAACCACCATATCTCGCGAACGGATTGACCTAACCCAAAAATTCCTATTGCATCTGAAAGTAGAAACTCGCTCGATTACAACGGTATGTGTATTTTTTCCCTAGGCCATTCTGGTTAAGCGTTTGGAGCAGCAGAATTGCGAAAAATGTTTTGCCCCCTCAACCATTTCTTGGCTTCAAACTCCCATATCTCGCGAACGGATTGACCTAACCCTAAAATTCCTATTGCATCTGAAAGTAGAAACTCGCCCGATTACAACGGTGTGTGTATTTTTTCCCTAGCCCATTCTGGTTAAGCGTTTGGAGCAGCAGAATTGCGAAAAATTTTTTGCCTTCCCAACCATTTCTTGGCTTCAAACTCCCATATCTCGCGAACGGATTGACCTAACCCAAAAATTCCCATTGCATCTGAAAGTAGAAACTCGCCCGATTACAGCGGTACGTGTATTTTTTCCCTACTCCATTCTGGTTAAGCGTTTGGAGCAGCAGAATTGCGAAAAATTTTTTGCCTTCTCAACCATTTCTTGGCTTCAAACTCCCATATCTCGCGAACGGATTGACCTAACCCAAAAATTCCAGTTGCGTCTGAAAGTAGAAACTCGCCCGATTACAACGGTATGCGTGGTTTTTCCCTAGACCATTCTGGTTAAGCGTTAGGAGCAGCAGAATTGCGAAAAATTTTTTGCCTTCTCAACCATTTCTTGGCTTCAAACTCCCATATCTCGCGAACGGATTGACCTAACCCAAAAATTCCTGTTGCATCTGAAAGTAGAAACTCGCCCGATTACAACGGTATGTGTATTTTTTCCCTGGGCCATTCTGGTTAAACTTTTGGAGCAGCAGAATTGAGAAAAATATTTTGCCTTCTCAACCATTTCTTGGCTTCAAACCACCATATCTCGCGAGCGGATTGACCTAACCCAAAAATTCCTATTGCATCTGAAAGTAGAAACTCGCCCGATTACAACGGTATGTGTATTTTTTCCCTAGGCCATTCTGGTTAAGCGTTTGGAGCAGCAGAATTGCGAAAAATTTGTTGTCTTCTCAACTATTTTTTAGCTTCAAACTCCCATATCTCGCGAACGGATTGACCTATCCCAAAAATTCCTGTTGCATCTGAAAGTAGAAACTCGCCCGATTACAACGGTATGTGTATTTTTTCCCTGGGCCATTCTGGTTAAACGTTTGGAGCAGCAGAATTGCGAAAAATATTTTGCCTTCTCAACCATTTCTTGGTTTCAAACTCCCATATCTCGCGAACGGATTGACCTTACCCAAAAATTCCTATTGCATCTGAAAGTAGAAACTCGCCCGATTACAGCGGTACGTGTATTTTTTCCCTACTCCATTCTGGTTAAGCGTTTGGAGCAGCAGAATTGCGAAAAATTTTTTGCCTTCTCAACCATTTCTTGGCTTCAAACTCCCATATCTCGCGAACGGATTGACCTAACCCAAAAATTCCTGTTGCGTCTGAAAGTAGAAACTCGCCCGATTACAACGGTATGCGTGGTTTTTCCCTAGACCATTCTGGTTAAGCGTTAGGAGCAGCAGAATTGCGAAAAATTTTTTGCCTTCTCAACTATTTTTTAGCTTCAAACTCCCATATCTCGCGAACGGATTGACCTAACCCAAAAATTCCTGTTGCGCCTGAAAGTAGAAACTCGCCCGATTACAACGGTATGCGTGGTTTTTCCCTAGGCCATTCTGGTTAAGCGTTAGGAGCAGCAGAATTGCGAAAAATATTTTGCCTTCTCAAACATTTCTTGGCTTCAATCTCCCATATCTCGCGAACGGATTGACCTAACCCAAAAATTCCTATTGCATCTGAAAGTAGAAACTCGCCCGATTACAACGGTGTGTGTATTTTTTCCCTAGCCCATTCTGGTTAAGCGTTTGGAGCAGCAGAATTGCGAAAAATTTTTTGCCTTCCCAACCATTTCTTGGCTTCAAACTCCCATATCTCGCGAACGGATTGACCTAACCCAAAAGTTCCTGTTGCGTCTGAAAGTAGAAACTCGCCCGATTACAACGGTATGTGTATTTTTTCCCTAGGCCATTCTGGTTAAACGTTTGGAACAGCAGAATTGCGAAAAATTTTTTGCCTTCTCAACCATTTCTTGGCTTCAAACCACCATATCTCGCGAACGGATTGACCTAACCCAAAAATTCCTATTGCATCTGAAAGTAGAAACTCGCCCGATTACAACGGTATGTGTATTTTTTCCCTAGGCCATTCTGGTTAAGCGTTTGGAGCAGCAGAATTGCGAAAAATTTGTTGTCTTCTCAACTATTTTTTTGCCTTCAAACTCCCATATCTCGCGAACGGATTGACCTAACCCAAAAATTCCTGTTGCATCTGAAAGTATAAAACTCGCCCGATTACATCGGTATGTGTATTTTTTCCCTAGGCCATTCTGGTTAAGCGTTTGGAGCAGCAGAATTGCGAAAAATTTGTTGCCTTCTCAACCATTTCTTGGCTTCAAACTCCCATATCTCGCGAACGGATTGACCTAACCCAAAAATTCCTGTTGCATCTGAAAGTAGAAACTCGCCCGATTACAACGGTATGTGTATTTTTTCCCTAGGCCATTCTGGTTAAACGTTTGGAGCAGCAGAATTGCGAAAAATTTTTTGCCTTCTCAACCATTTCTTGGCTTCAAACCACCATATCTCGCGAACGGATTGACCTAACCCAAAAATTCCTATTGCATCTGAAAGTAGAAACTCGCCCGATTACAGCGGTACGTGTATTTTTTCCCTACTCCATTCTGGTTAAGCGTTCGGAGCAGCAGAATTGCGAAAAATTTTTTGCCTTCTCAACCATTTCTTGGCTTCAAACTCCCATATCTCGCGAACGGATTGACCTAACCCAAAAATTCCTATTGCATCTGAAAGTAGAAACTCGCCCGATTGCAACGGTGTGTGTATTTTTTCCCTAGCCCATTCTGGTTAAGCGTTTGGAGCAGCAGAATTGCGAAAAATTTTTTGCCTTCCCAACCATTTCTTGGCTTCAAACTCCCATATCTCGCGAACGGATTGACCTAACCCAAAAATTCCTATTGCATCTGAAAGTAGAAACTCGCCCGATTACAGCGGTACGTGTATTTTTTCCCTACTCCATTCTGGTTAAGCGTTTGGAGCAGCAGAATTGCGAAAAATTTTTTGCCTTCTCAACCATTTCTTGGCTTCAAACTCCCATATCTCGCGAACGGATTGACCTAACCCAAAAATTCCAGTTGCGTCTGAAAGTAGAAACTCGCCCGATTACAACGGTATGCGTGTTTTTTCCCTAGACCATTCTGGTTAAGCGTTAGGAGCAGCAGAATTGCGAAAAATTTTTTGCCTTCTCAACCATTTCTTGGCTTCAAACTCCCATATCTCGCGAACGGATTGACCTAACCCAAAAATTCCTGTTGCATCTGAAATTAGAAACTCGCCCGATTACAACGGTATGTGTATTTTTTCCCTGGGCCATTCTGGTTAAACGTTTGGAGCAGCAGAATTGAGAAAAATATTTTGCCTTCTCAACCATTTCTTGGCTTCAAACCACCATATCTCGCGAGCGGATTGACCTAACCCAAAAATTCCTATTGCATCTGAAAGTAGAAACTCGCCCGATTACAACGGTATGTGTATTTTTTCCCTAGGCCATTCTGGTTAAGCGTTTGGAGCAGCAGAAGTGCGAAAAATTTGTTATCTTCTCAACTATTTTTTAGCTTCAAACTCCCATATCTCGCGAACGGATTGATCTATCCCAAAAATTCCTGTTGCATCTGAAAGTAGAAACTCGCCCGATTACAACGTTATGTGAATTTTTTCCCTAGGCCATTCTGGTTAAGCGTTTGGAGCAGCAGAAGTGCGAAAAATTTGATGTCTTCTCAACTATTTTTTAGCTTCAAACTCCCATATCTCGCGAACGGATTGACCTATCCCAAAAATTCCTGTTGCATCTGAAAGTAGAAACTCGCCCGATTACAACGGTATGTGTATTTTTTCCCTGGGCCATTCTGGTTAAACGTTTGGAGCAGCAGAATTGCGAAAAATATTTTGCCTTCTCAACCATTTCTTGGCTTCAAACCACCATATCTCGCGAACGGATTGACCTAACCCAAAAATTCCTATTGCATCTGAAAGTAGAAACTCGCCCGATTACAACGGTATGTGTATTTTTTCCCTAGGCCATTCTGGTTAAGCGTTTGGAGCAGCAGAAGTGCGAAAAATTTGTTGTCTTCTCATCTATTTTTTAGATTCAAACTCCCATATCTCGCGAACGGATTGACCTACGCCAAAAATTCCTGTTGCATCTGAAAGTAGAAACTCGCCCGATTACAAAGGTATGTGAATTTTTTCCCTAGGCAATTCTGGTTAAGCGTTTGGAGCAGCAGAATTGCGAAAAATTTGTTGCCTTCTCAACCATTTCTTGGTTTCAAACTCCCATATCTCGCGAACGGATTGACCCAACCCAAAAATTCCTATTGCATCTGAAAGTAGAAACTCGCCTGTTTACAACGGTATGTGTATTTTTTCCCTAGGCCATTCTGGTTAAGCGTTTGGAGCAGCAGAATTGCGAAAAATTTGTTGCCTTCTCAACCATTTCTTGGCTTCAGACTCCCATATCTCGCGAACGGATTGACCTAACCCAAAAGTTCCTGTTGCGTCTGAAAGTAGAAACTCGCCCGATTACAACGGTATGTGTATTTTTTCCCTAGGCCATTCTGGTTAAACGTTTGGAACAGCAGAATTGCGAAAAATTTTTTGCCTTCTCAACCATTTCTTGGCTTCAAACCACCATATCTCGCGAACGGATTGACCTAACCCAAAAATTCCTATTGCATCTGAAAGTAGAAACTCGCCCGATTACAACGGTACGTGTATTTTTTCCCTAGGCCATTCTGGTTAAGCGTTTGGAGCAGCAGAATTGCGAAAAATTTGTTGCCTTCTCAACCATTTCTTGGCTTCAAACTCCCATATCTCGCGAACGGATTGACCTAACCCAAAAATTCCTATTGCATCTGAAAGTAGAAACTCGCCCGATTACAACGGTATGTGTATTTTTTCCCTAGGCCATTCTGGTTAAGCGTTTGGAGCAGCAGAATTGCGAAAAATGTTTTGCCTTCTCAACCATTTCTTGCCTTCAAACTCCCATATCTCGCGAACGGATTGACCTAACCCAAAAATTCCTATTGCATCTGAAAGTAGAAACTCGCCCGATTACAACGGTATGTGTATTTTTTCCCTGGGCCATTCTGGTTAAACGTTTGGAGCAGCAGAATTGCGAAAAATATTTTGCCTCCTCAACCATTTCTTGGCTTCAAACCACCATATCTCGCGAGCGGATTGACCTAACCCAAAAATTCCTATTGCATCTGAAAGTAGAAACTCGCCCGATTACAACGGTATGTGTATTTTTTCCCTAGGCCATTCTGGTTAAGCGTTCGGAGCAGCAGAAGTGCAAAAAATTGGTTGTCTTCTCAACTATTTTTTAGATTCAAACTCCCATATCTCGCGAACGGATTGACCTAAGCCAAAAATTCCTGCTGCGTCTGAAAGTAGAAACTCGCCCGATTACAACGGTATGTGTATTTTTTCCCTAGGCCATTCTGGTTAAGCGTTTGGAGCAGCAGAATTGTGAAAAATTTTTTGCCTTCTCAACCATTTCTTGGCTTCAGACTCCCATATCTCGCGAACGGATTGACATAACCCAAAAGTTCCTGTTGCGTCTGAAAGTAGAAACTCGCCCGATTACAGGAGTATGTGTATTTTTTCCCTAGTCCATTCTGGTTAGGCGTTAGGAGCAGCAGAATTGCGAAAAATTTTTTGCCTTCTCAACCATTTCTTGGTTTCAAACTCCCATATCTCGCGAACGGATTGACCTAACCCAAAAATTCCTATTGCATCTAAAAGTAGAAGCTCGCCCGATTACAACGGTATGTGTATTTTTTCCCTAGGCCATTCTGGTTAAACGTTTGGAGCAGCAGAATTGCGAAAAATTTTTTGCCTTCTCAACCATTTCTTGGCTTCAAACCACCATATCTCGCGAACGGGTTGACCTAACCCAAAAATTCCTATTGCATCTGAAAGTAGAAACTCGCCCGATTACAACGGTATGTGTATTTTTTCCCTAGGCCATTCTGGTTAAGCGTTTGGAGCAGCAGAAGTGCGAAAAATTTGTTGTCTTCTCATCTATTTTTTAGATTCAAACTCCCATATCTCGCGAACGGATTGACCTAAGCCAAAAATTCCTGTTGCATCTGAAAGTAGAAACTCGCCTGATTACAACGGTATGTGAATTTTTTCCCTAGGCAATTCTGGTTAAGCGTTTGGAGCAGCAGAATTGCGAAAAATTTGTTGCCTTCTCAACCATTTCTTGGTTTCAAACTCCCATATCTCGCGAACGGATTGACCTAACCCAAAAATTCCTATTGCATCTGAAAGTAGAAACTCGCCCGTTTACAACGGTATGTGTATTTTTTCCCTAGGCCATTCTGGTTAAGCGTTTGGCGCAGCAGAATTGTGAAAAATTTTTTGCCTTCTCAACCATTTCTTGGCTTCAGACTCCCATATCTCGCGAACGGATTGACATAACCCAAAAGTTCCTGTTGCGTCTGAAAGTAGAAACTCGCCCGATTACAACGGTATGTGTATTTTTTCCCTAGTCCATTCTGGTTAGGCGTTAGGAGCAGCAGAATTGCGAAAAATTTTTTGCCTTCTCAACAATTTCTTGGCTTCAAACTTCCTTATCTCGCGAACGGATTGACCTAACCCAAAAATTCCTATTGCATCTGAAAGTAGAAACTCGCCCGATTACAACGGTATGTGTATTTTTTCCCTAGGCCATTCTGGTTAAGCGTTTGGAGCAGCAGAAGTGCGAAAAATTTGTTGTCTTCTCAACTATTTTTTAGCTTCAAACTCCCATATCTCGCGAACGGATTGACCTATCCCAAAAATTCCTGTTGCATCTGAAAGTAGAAACTCGCCCGATTACAACGGTATGTGTATTTTTTCCCTGGGCCATTCTGGTTAAACGTTTGGAGCAGCAGAATTGCGAAAAATATTTTGCCTTCTCAACCATTTCTTGGCTTCAAACTCCCATATCTCGCGAACGGATTGACCTTACCCAAAAATTCCTATTGCATCTGAAAGTAGAAACTCGCCCGATTACAGCGGTACGTGTATTTTTTCCCTACTCCCTTCTGGTTAAGCGTTTGGAGCAGCAGAATTGCGAAAAATTTTTTGCCTTCTCAACCATTTCTTGGCTTCAAACTCCCATATCTCGCGAACGGATTGACCTAACCCAAAAATTCCTGTTGCGTCTGAAAGTAGAAACTCGCCCGATTACAACGGTATGCGTGGTTTTTCCCTAGACCATTCTGGTTAAGCGTTAGGAGCAGCAGAATTGCGAAAAATTTTTTGCCTTCTCAACTATTTTTTAGCTTCAAACTCCCATATCTCGCGAACGGATTGACCTAACCCAAAAATTCCTGTTGCGCCTGAAAGTAGAAACTCGCCCGATTACAACGGTATGCGTGGTTTTTCCCTAGGCCATTCTGGTTAAGCGTTAGGAGCAGCAGAATTGCGAAAAATTTTTTGCCTTGTCAAACATTTCTTGGCTTCAATCTCCCATATCTCGCGAACGGATTGACCTAACCCAAAAATTCCTATTGCATCTGAAAGTAGAAACTCGCCCGATTACAACGGTGTGTGTATTTTTTCCCTAGCCCATTCTGGTTAAGCGTTTGGAGCAGCAGAATTGCGAAAAATTTTTTGCCTTCCCAACCATTTCTTGGCTTCAAACTCCCATATCTCGCGAACGGATTGACCTAACCCAAAAGTTCCTGTTGCGTCTGAAAGTAGAAACTCGCCCGATTACAACGGTATGTGTATTTTTTCCCTAGGCCATTCTGGTTAAACGTTTGGAACAGCAGAATTGCGAAAAATTTTTTGCCTTCTCAACCATTTCTTGGCTTCAAACCACCATATCTCGCGAACGGATTGACCTAACCCAAAAATTCCTATTGCTTCTGAAAGTAGAAACTCGCCCGATTACAACGGTATGTGTATTTTTTCCCTAGGCCATTCTGGTTAAGCGTTTGGAGCAGCAGAATTGCGAAAAATTTGTTGTCTTCTCAACTATTTTTTTGCCTTCAAACTCCCATATCTCGCGAACGGATTGACCTAACCCAAAAATTCCTGTTGCATCTGAAAGTATAAAACTCGCCCGATTACATCGGTATGTGTATTTTTTCCCTAGGCCATTCTGGTTAAGCGTTTGGAGCAGCAGAATTGCGAAAAATTTGTTGCCTTCTCAACCATTTCTTGGCTTCAAACTCCCATATCTCGCGAACGGATTGACCTAACCCAAAAATTCCTGTTGCATCTGAAAGTAGAAACTCGCCCGATTACAACGGTATGTGTATTTTTTCCCTAGGCCATTCTGGTTAAACGTTTGGAGCAGCAGAATTGCGAAAAATTTTTTGCCTTCTCAACCATTTCTTGGCTTCAAACCACCATATCTCGCGAACGGATTGACCTAACCCAAAAATTCCTATTGCATCTGAAAGTAGAAACTCGCCCGATTACAGCGGTACGTGTATTTTTTCCCTACTCCATTCTGGTTAAGCGTTCGGAGCAGCAGAATTGCGAAAAATTTTTTGCCTTCTCAACCATTTCTTGGCTTCAAACTCCCATATCTCGCGAACGGATTGACCTAACCCAAAAATTCCTATTGCATCTGAAAGTAGAAACTCGCCCGATTACAACGGTATGTGTATTTTTTCCCTAGGCCATTCTGGTTAAGCGTTTGGAGCAGCAGAATTGCGAAAAATGTTTTGCCTTCTCAATCATTTCTTGGCTTCAAACTCCCATATCTCGCGAACGGATTGACCTAACCCAAAAATTCCAGTTGCGTCTGAAAGTAGAAACTCGCCCGATTACAACGGTATGCGTGGTTTTTCCCTAGACCATTCTGGTTAAGCGTTCGGAGCAGCAGAATTGCGAAAAATTTTTTGCCTTCTCAACCATTTCTTGGCTTCAAACTCCCATATCTCGCGAACGGATTGACCTAACCCAAAAATTCCTATTGCATCTGAAAGTAGAAACTCGCCCGATTACAACGGTATGTGTATTTTTTCCCTAGGCCATTCTGGTTAAGCGTTTGGAGCAGCAGAATTGCGAAAAATGTTTTGCCTTCTCAATCATTTCTTGGCTTCAAACTCCCATATCTCGCGAACGGATTGACCTAACCCAAAAATTCCAGTTGCGTCTGAAAGTAGAAACTCGCCCGATTACAACGGTATGCGTGGTTTTTCCCTAGACCATTCTGGTTAAGCGTTAGGAGCAGCAGAATTGCGAAAAATTTTTTGCCTTCTCAACCATTTCTTGGCTTCAAACTCCCATATCTCGCGAACGGATTGACCTAACCCAAAAATTCCTGTTGCATCTGAAAGTAGAAACTCGCCCGATTACAACGGTATGTGTATTTTTTCCCTGGGCCATTCTGGTTAAACGTTTGGAGCAGCAGAATTGAGAAAAATATTTTGCCTTCTCAACCATTTCTTGGCTTCAAACTCCATATCTCGCGAACGGATTGATCTATCCCAAAAATTCCTGTTGCATCTGAAAGTAGAAACTCGCCCGATTACAACGGTATGTGTATTTTTTCCCTAGGCCATTCTGGTTAAGCGTTTGGAGCAGCAGAATTGCGAAAAATGTTTTGCCTTCTCAACCATTTCTTGCCTTCAAACTCCCATATCTCGCGAACGGATTGACCTAACCCAAAAATTCCTATTGCATCTGAAAGTAGAAACTCGCCCGATTACAACGGTATGTGTATTTTTTCCCTGGGCCATTCTGGTTAAACGTTTGGAGCAGCAGAATTGCGAAAAATATTTTGCCTCCTCAACCATTTCTTGGCTTCAAACCACCATATCTCGCGAGCGGATTGACCTAACCCAAAAATTCCTATTGCATCTGAAAGTAGAAACTCGCCCGATTACAACGGTATGTGTATTTTTTCCCTAGGCCATTCTGGTTAAGCGTTCGGAGCAGCAGAAGTGCAAAAAATTGGTTGTCTTCTCAACTATTTTTTAGATTCAAACTCCCATATCTCGCGAACGGATTTACCTAAGCCAAAAATTCCTGTTGCGTCTGAAAGTAGAAACTCGCCCGATTACAACGGTATGTGTATTTTTTCCCTAGGCCATTCTGGTTAAGCGTTTGGAGCAGCAGAATTGTGAAAAATTTTT
Source organism: Ptiloglossa arizonensis (assembly GCF_051014685.1). Lineage (NCBI taxonomy): Eukaryota > Metazoa > Arthropoda > Insecta > Hymenoptera > Colletidae > Ptiloglossa > Ptiloglossa arizonensis. Next base: position 45,362 of record NW_027479252.1, on the reverse strand, counting down.
TGCCTTCTCAACCATTTCTTGGCTTCAGACTCCCATATCTCGCGAACGGATTGACATAACCCAAAAGTTCCTGTTGCGTCTGAAAGTAGAAACTCGCCCGATTACAGGAGTATGTGTATTTTTTCCCTAGTCCATTCTGGTTAGGCGTTAGGAGCAGCAGAATTGCGAAAAATTTTTTGCCTTCTCAACCATTTCTTGGTTTCAAACTCCCATATCTCGCGAACGGATTGACCTAACCCAAAAATTCCTATTGCATCTAAAAGCAGAAACTCGCCCGATTACAACGGTATGTGTATTTTTTCCCTAGGCCATTCTGGTTAAACGTTTGGAGCAGCAGAATTGCGAAAAATTTTTTGCCTTCTCAACCATTTCTTGGCTTCAAACCACCATATCTCGCGAACGGATTGACCTAACCCAAAAATTCCTATTGCATCTGAAAGTAGAAACTCGCCCGTTTACAACGGTATGTGTATTTTTTCCCTAGGCCATTCTGGTTAAGCGTTTGGCGCAGCAGAATTGTGAAAAATTTTTTGCCTTCTCAACCATTTCTTGGCTTCAGACTCCCATATCTCGCGAACGGATTGACATAACCCAAAAGTTCCTGTTGCGTCTGAAAGTAGAAACTCGCCCGATTACAACGGTATGTGTATTTTTTCCCTAGTCCATTCTGGTTAGGCGTTAGGAGCAGCAGAATTGCGAAAAATTTTTTGCCTTCTCAACAATTTCTTGGCTTCAAACTTCCTTATCTCGCGAACGGATTGACCTAACCCAAAAATTCCTATTGCATCTAAAAGTAGAAACTCGCCCGATTACAACGGTATGTGTATTTTTTCCCTAGGCTATTCTGGTTAAACGTTTGGAGTAGCAGAATTGCGAAAAATTTTTTGCCTTCTCAACCATTTCTTGGCTTCAAACCACCATATCTCGCGAACGGATTGACCTAACCCAAAAATTCCTATTGCATCTGAAAGTAGAAACTCGCCCGATTACAACGGTATGTGTATTTTTTCCCTAGGCCATTCTGGTTAAGCGTTTGGAGCAGCAGAATTGCGAAAAATTTTTTGCCTTCTCAACCATTTCTTGGCTTCAAACTCCCATATCTCGCGAACGGATTGACCTAACTCAAAAATTCCTCTTGCATCTGAAAGTAGAAACTCGCCCGATTACAACGGTATGTGTATTTTTTCCCTAGGCCATTCTGGTTAAGCGTTTGGAGCAGCAGAATTGCGAAAAATTTTTTGCCTTCTCAACCATTTCTTGGCTTCAGACTCCCATATCTCGCGAACGGATTGACATAACCCAAAAGTTCCTGTTGCGTCTGAAAGTAGAAACTCGCCCGATTACAACGGTATGTGTATTTTTTCCCTAGTCCATTCTGGTTAGGCGTTAGGAGCAGCAGAATTGCGAAAAATTTTTTGCCTTCTCAACAATTTCTTGGCTTCAAACTTCCTTATCTCGCGAACGGATTGACCTAACCCAAAAATTCCTATTGCATCTGAAAGTAGAAACTCGCCCGATTACAACGGTATGTGTATTTTTTCCCTAGGCCATTCTGGTTAAGCGTTTGGAGCAGCAGAAGTGCGAAAAATTTGTTGTCTTCTCAACTATTTTTTAGCTTCAAACTCCCATATCTCGCGAACGGATTGACCTATCCCAAAAATTCCTGTTGCATCTGAAAGTAGAAACTCGCCCGATTACAACGGTATGTGTATTTTTTCCCTGGGCCATTCTGGTTAAACGTTTGGAGCAGCAGAATTGCGAAAAATATTTTGCCTTCTCAACCATTTCTTGGCTTCAAACTCCCATATCTCGCGAACGGATTGACCTTACCCAAAAATTCCTATTGCATCTGAAAGTAGAAACTCGCCCGATTACAGCGGTACGTGTATTTTTTCCCTACTCCCTTCTGGTTAAGCGTTTGGAGCAGCAGAATTGCGAAAAATTTTTTGCCTTCTCAACCATTTCTTGGCTTCAAACTCCCATATCTCGCGAACGGATTGACCTAACCCAAAAATTCCTGTTGCGTCTGAAAGTAGAAACTCGCCCGATTACAACGGTATGCGTGGTTTTTCCCTAGACCATTCTGGTTAAGCGTTAGGAGCAGCAGAATTGCGAAAAATTTTTTGCCTTCTCAACTATTTTTTAGCTTCAAACTCCCATATCTCGCGAACGGATTGACCTAACCCAAAAATTCCTGTTGCGCCTGAAAGTAGAAACTCGCCCGATTACAACGGTATGCGTGGTTTTTCCCTAGGCCATTCTGGTTAAGCGTTAGGAGCAGCAGAATTGCGAAAAATTTTTTGCCTTGTCAAACATTTCTTGGCTTCAATCTCCCATATCTCGCGAACGGATTGACCTAACCCAAAAATTCCTATTGCATCTGAAAGTAGAAACTCGCCCGATTACAACGGTGTGTGTATTTTTTCCCTAGCCCATTCTGGTTAAGCGTTTGGAGCAGCAGAATTGCGAAAAATTTTTTGCCTTCCCAACCATTTCTTGGCTTCAAACTCCCATATCTCGCGAACGGATTGACCTAACCCAAAAGTTCCTGTTGCGTCTGAAAGTAGAAACTCGCCCGATTACAACGGTATGTGTATTTTTTCCCTAGGCCATTCTGGTTAAACGTTTGGAACAGCAGAATTGCGAAAAATTTTTTGCCTTCTCAACCATTTCTTGGCTTCAAACCACCATATCTCGCGAACGGATTGACCTAACCCAAAAATTCCTATTGCTTCTGAAAGTAGAAACTCGCCCGATTACAACGGTATGTGTATTTTTTCCCTAGGCCATTCTGGTTAAGCGTTTGGAGCAGCAGAATTGCGAAAAATTTGTTGTCTTCTCAACTATTTTTTTGCCTTCAAACTCCCATATCTCGCGAACGGATTGACCTAACCCAAAAATTCCTGTTGCATCTGAAAGTATAAAACTCGCCCGATTACATCGGTATGTGTATTTTTTCCCTAGGCCATTCTGGTTAAGCGTTTGGAGCAGCAGAATTGCGAAAAATTTGTTGCCTTCTCAACCATTTCTTGGCTTCAAACTCCCATATCTCGCGAACGGATTGACCTAACCCAAAAATTCCTGTTGCATCTGAAAGTAGAAACTCGCCCGATTACAACGGTATGTGTATTTTTTCCCTAGGCCATTCTGGTTAAACGTTTGGAGCAGCAGAATTGCGAAAAATTTTTTGCCTTCTCAACCATTTCTTGGCTTCAAACCACCATATCTCGCGAACGGATTGACCTAACCCAAAAATTCCTATTGCATCTGAAAGTAGAAACTCGCCCGATTACAGCGGTACGTGTATTTTTTCCCTACTCCATTCTGGTTAAGCGTTCGGAGCAGCAGAATTGCGAAAAATTTTTTGCCTTCTCAACCATTTCTTGGCTTCAAACTCCCATATCTCGCGAACGGATTGACCTAACCCAAAAATTCCTATTGCATCTGAAAGTAGAAACTCGCCCGATTACAACGGTATGTGTATTTTTTCCCTAGGCCATTCTGGTTAAGCGTTTGGAGCAGCAGAATTGCGAAAAATGTTTTGCCTTCTCAACCATTTCTTGGCTTCAAACTCCCATATCTCGCGAACGGATTGACCTAACCCAAAAATTCCTATTGCATCTGAAAGTAGAAACTCGCCCGATTGCAACGGTGTGTGTATTTTTTCCCTAGCCCATTCTGGTTAAGCGTTTGGAGCAGCAGAATTGCGAAAAATTTTTTGCCTTCCCAACCATTTCTTGGCTTCAAACTCCCATATCTCGCGAACGGATTGACCTAACCCAAAAATTCCTATTGCATCTGAAAGTAGAAACTCGCCCGATTACAGCGGTACGTGTATTTTTTCCCTACTCCATTCTGGTTAAGCGTTTGGAGCAGCAGAATTGCGAAAAATTTTTTGCCTTCTCAACCATTTCTTGGCTTCAAACTCCCATATCTCGCGAACGGATTGACCTAACCCAAAAATTCCAGTTGCGTCTGAAAGTAGAAACTCGCCCGATTACAACGGTATGCGTGGTTTTTCCCTAGACCATTCTGGTTAAGCGTTAGGAGCAGCAGAATTGCGAAAAATTTTTTGCCTTCTCAACCATTTCTTGGCTTCAAACTCCCATATCTCGCGAACGGATTGACCTAACCCAAAAATTCCTGTTGCATCTGAAAGTAGAAACTCGCCCGATTACAACGGTATGTGTATTTTTTCCCTGGGCCATTCTGGTTAAACGTTTGGAGCAGCAGAATTGAGAAAAATATTTTGCCTTCTCAACCATTTCTTGGCTTCAAACTCCCATATCTCGCGAACGGATTGATCTATCCCAAAAATTCCTGTTGCATCTGAAAGTAGAAACTCGCCCGATTACAACGTTATGTGAATTCTTTCCCTAGGCCATTCTGGTTAAGCGTTTGGAGCAGCAGAAGTGCGAAAAATTTGATGTCTTCTCAACTATTTTTTAGCTTCAAACTCCCATATCTCGCGAACGGATTGACCTATCCCAAAAATTCCTGTTGCATCTGAAAGTAGAAACTCGCCCGATTACAACGGTATGTGTATTTTTTCCCTGGGCCATTCTGGTTAAACGTTTGGAGCAGCAGAATTGCGAAAAATATTTTGCCTTCTCAACCATTTCTTGGCTTCAAACCACCATATCTCGCGAACGGATTGACCTAACCCAAAAATTCCTATTGCATCTGAAAGTAGAAACTCGCCCGATTACAACGGTATGTGTATTTTTTCCCTAGGCCATTCTGGTTAAGCGTTTGGAGCAGCAGAAGTGCGAAAAATTTGTTGTCTTCTCATCTATTTTTTAGATTCAAACTCCCATATCTCGCGAACGGATTGACCTACGCCAAAAATTCCTGTTGCATCTGAAAGTAGAAACTCGCCCGATTACAAAGGTATGTGAATTTTTTCCCTAGGCAATTCTGGTTAAGCGTTTGGAGCAGCAGAATTGCGAAAAATTTGTTGCCTTCTCAACCATTTCTTGGTTTCAAACTCCCATATCTCGCGAACGGATTGACCTAACCCAAAAATTCCTATTGCATCTGAAAGTAGAAACTCGCCTGTTTACAACGGTATGTGTATTTTTTCCCTAGGCCATTCTGGTTGAGCGTTTGGCGCAGCAGAATTGTGAAAAATTTTTTGCCTTCTCAACCATTTCTTGGCTTCGGACTCCCATATCTCGCGAACGGATTGACCTAACCCAAAAGTTCCTGTTGCGTCTGAAAGTAGAAACTCGCCCGATTACAACGGTATGTGTATTTTTTCCCTAGGCCATTCTGGTTAAACGTTTGGAACAGCAGAATTGCGAAAAATTTTTTGCCTTCTCAACCATTTCTTGGCTTCAAACCACCATATCTCGCGAACGGATTGACCTAACCCAAAAATTCCTATTGCATCTGAAAGTAGAAACTCGCCCGATTACAACGGTACGTGTATTTTTTCCCTAGGCCATTCTGGTTAAGCGTTTGGAGCAGCAGAATTGCGAAAAGTTTGTTGTCTTCTCAACTACTTTTTTGGCTTCAAACTCCCATATCTCGCGAACGGATTGACCTAACCCAAAAATTCCTGTTGCATCTGAAAGTATAAAACTCGCCCGATTACATCGGTATGTGTATTTTTTCCCTAGGCCATTCTGGTTAAGCGTTTGGAGCAGCAGAATTGCGAAAAATTTGTTGCCTTCTCAACCATTTCTTGGCTTCAGACTCCCATATCTCGCGAACGGATTGACCTAACCCAAAAGTTCCTGTTGCGTCTGAAAGTAGAAACTCGCCCGATTACAACGGTATGTGTATTTTTTCCCTAGGCCATTCTGGTTAAACGTTTGGAACAGCAGAATTGCGAAAAATTTTTTGCCTTCTCAACCATTTCTTGGCCTCAAACCACCATATCTCGCGAACGGATTGACCTAACCCAAAAATTCCTATTGCATCTGAAAGTAGAAACTCGCCCGATTACAACGGTACGTGTATTTTTTCCCTAGGCCATTCTGGTTAAGCGTTTGGAGCAGCAGAATTGCGAAAAATTTGTTGCCTTCTCAACCATTTCTTGGCTTCAAACTCCCATATCTCGCGAACGGATTGACCTAACCCAAAAATTCCTATTGCATCTGAAAGTAGAAACTCGCCCGATTACAACGGTATGTGTATTTTTTCCCTAGGCCATTCTGGTTAAGCGTTTGGAGCAGCAGAATTGCGGAAAATGTTTTGCCTTCTCAACCATTTCTTGCCTTCAAACTCCCATATCTCGCGAACGGATTGACCTAACCCAAAAATTCCTATTGCATCTGAAAGTAGAAACTCGCCCGATTACAACGGTATGTGTATTTTTTCCCTGGGCCATTCTGGTTAAACGTTTGGAGCAGCAGAATTGCGAAAAATATTTTGCCTCCTCAACCATTTCTTGGCTTCAAACCACCATATCTCGCGAGCGGATTGACCTAACCCAAAAATTCCTATTGCATCTGAAAGTAGAAACTCGCCCGATTACAACGGTATGTGTATTTTTTCACTAGGCCATTCTGGTTAAGCGTTCGGAGCAGCAGAAGTGCAAAAAATTGGTTGTCTTCTCAACTATTTTTTAGATTCAAACTCCCATATCTCGCGAACGGATTGACCTAAGCCAAAAATTCCTGTTGCGTCTGAAAGTAGAAACTCGCCCGATTACAACGGTATGTGTATTTTTTCCCTAGGCCATTCTGGTTAAGCGTTTGGAGCAGCAGAATTGTGAAAAATTTTTTGCCTTCTCAACCATTTCTTGGCTTCAGACTCCCATATCTCGCGAACGGATTGACATAACCCAAAAGTTCCTGTTGCGTCTGAAAGTAGAAACTCGCCCGATTACAGGAGTATGTGTATTTTTTCCCTAGTCCATTCTGGTTAGGCGTTAGGAGCAGCAGAATTGCGAAAAATTTTTTGCCTTCTCAACCATTTCTTGGTTTCAAACTCCCATATCTCGCGAACGGATTGACCTAACCCAAAAATTCCTATTGCATCTAAAAGCAGAAACTCGCCCGATTACAACGGTATGTGTATTTTTTCCCTAGGCCATTCTGGTTAAACGTTTGGAGCAGCAGAATTGCGAAAAATTTTTTGCCTTCTCAACCATTTCTTGGCTTCAAACCACCATATCTCGCGAACGGATTGACCTAACCCAAAAATTCCTATTGCATCTGAAAGTAGAAACTCGCCCGTTTACAACGGTATGTGTATTTTTTCCCTAGGCCATTCTGGTTAAGCGTTTGGCGCAGCAGAATTGTGAAAAATTTTTTGCCTTCTCAACCATTTCTTGGCTTCAGACTCCCATATCTCGCGAACGGATTGACATAACCCAAAAGTTCCTGTTGCGTCTGAAAGTAGAAACTCGCCCGATTACAACGGTATGTGTATTTTTTCCCTAGTCCATTCTGGTTAGGCGTTAGGAGCAGCAGAATTGCGAAAAATTTTTTGCCTTCTCAACAATTTCTTGGCTTCAAACTTCCTTATCTCGCGAACGGATTGACCTAACCCAAAAATTCCTATTGCATCTAAAAGTAGAAACTCGCCCGATTACAACGGTATGTGTATTTTTTCCCTAGGCTATTCTGGTTAAACGTTTGGAGTAGCAGAATTGCGAAAAATTTTTTGCCTTCTCAACCATTTCTTGGCTTCAAACCACCATATCTCGCGAACGGATTGACCTAACCCAAAAATTCCTATTGCATCTGAAAGTAGAAACTCGCCCGATTACAACGGTATGTGTATTTTTTCCCTAGGCCATTCTGGTTAAGCGTTTGGAGCAGCAGAATTGCGAAAAATTTTTTGCCTTCTCAACCATTTCTTGGCTTCAAACTCCCATATCTCGCGAACGGATTGACCTAACTCAAAAATTCCTCTTGCATCTGAAAGTAGAAACTCGCCCGATTACAACGGTATGTGTATTTTTTCCCTAGGCCATTCTGGTTAAGCGTTTGGAGCAGCAGAATTGTGAAAAATTTTTTGCCTTCTCAACCATTTCTTGGCTTCAGACTCCCATATCTCGCGAACGGATTGACATAACCCAAAAGTTCCTGTTGCGTCTGAAAGTAGAAACTCGCCCGATTACAAGAGTATGTGTATTTTTTCCCTAGTCCATTCTGGTTAGGCGTTAGGAGCAGCAGAATTGCGAAAAATTTTTTGCCTTCTCAACCATTTCTTGGTTTCAAACTCCCATATCTCGCGAACGGATTGACCTAACCCAAAAATTCCTATTGCATCTAAAAGTAGAAACTCGCCCGATTACAACGGTATGTGTATTTTTTCCCTAGGCCATTCTGGTTAAACGTTTGGAGCAGCAGAATTGCGAAAAATTTTTTGCCTTCTCAACCATTTCTTGGCTTCAAACCACCATATCTCGCGAACGGATTGACCTAACCCAAAAATTCCTATTGCATCTGAAAGTAGAAACTCGCCCGATTACAACGGTATGTGTATTTTTTCCCTAGGCCATTCTGGTTAAGCGTTTGGAGCAGCAGAAGTGCCAAAAATTTGTTGTCGTCTCATCTATTTTTTAGATTCAAACTCCCATATCTCGCGAACGGATTGACCTAAGCCAAAAATTCCTGTTGCATCTGAAAGTAGAAACTCGCCCGATTACAACGGTATGTGTATTTTTTCCCTAGGCCATTCTGGTTAGGCGTTAGGAGCAGCAGAATTGCGAAAAATTTTTTGCCTTCTCAACCATTTCTTGGTTTCAAACTCCCATATCTCGCGAACGGATTGACCTAACCCAAAAATTCCTATTGCATCTAAAAGTAGAAACTCGCCCGATTACAACGGTATGTGTATTTTTTCCCTAGGCCATTCTGGTTAAACGTTTGGAGCAGCAGAATTGCGAAAAATTTTTTGCCTTCTCAACCATTTCTTGGCTTCAAACCACCATATCTCGCGAACGGATTGACCTAACCCAAAAATTCCTATTGCATCTGAAAGTAGAAACTCGCCCGATTACAACGGTATGTGTATTTTTTCCCTAGGCCATTCTGGTTAAGCGTTTGGAGCAGCAGAAGTGCGAAAAATTTGTTGTCTTCTCATCTATTTTTTAGATTCAAACTCCCATATCTCGCGAACGGATTGACCTAAGCCAAAAATTCCTGTTGCATCTGAAAGTAGAAACTCGCCCGATTACAACGGTATGTGAATTTTTTCCCTAGGCAATTCTGGTTAAGCGTTTGGAGCAGCAGAATTGCGAAAAATTTGATGCCTTCTCAACCATTTCTTGGTTTCAAACTCCCATATCTCGCGAACGGATTGACCTAACCCAAAAATTCCTATTGCATCTGAAAGTAGAAACTCGCCCGTTTACAACGGTATGTGTATTTTTTCCCTAGGCCATTCTGGTTAAGCGTTTGGCGCAGCAGAATTGTGAAAAATTTTTTGCCTTCTCAACCATTTCTTGGCTTCAGACTCCCATATCTCGCGAACGGATTGACATAACCCAAAAGTTCCTGTTGCGTCTGAAAGTAGAAACTCGCCCGATTACAACGGTATGTGTATTTTTTCCCTAGTCCATTCTGGTTAGGCGTTAGGAGCAGCAGAATTGCGAAAAATTTTTTGCCTTCTCAACAATTTCTTGGCTTCAAACTCCCTTATCTCGCGAACGGATTGACCTAACCCAAAAATTCCTATTGCATCTAAAAGTAGAAACTCGCCCGATTACAACGGTATGTGTATTTTTTCCCTAGGCTATTCTGGTTAAACGTTTGGAGTAGCAGAATTGCGAAAAATTTTTTGCCTTCTCAACCATTTCTTGGCTTCAAACCACCATATCTCGCGAACGGATTGACCTAACCCAAAAATTCCTATTGCATCTGAAAGTAGAAACTCGCCCGATTACAACGGTATGTGTATTTTTTTCCCTAGGCCATTCTGGTTAAGCGTTTGGAGCAGCAGAAGTGCGAAAAATTTGTTGTCTTCTCAACTATTTTTTTGCTTCAAACTCCCATATCTCGCGAACGGATTGACCAAACCTAAATATTCCTGTTGCATCTGAAAGTAGAAACTCGCCCGATTACAACGGTATGTGTATTTTTTCCCTAGGCCATTCTGGTTAAGCGTTTGGAGAAGCAGAATTGCGAAAAATTTTTTGCCTTCTCAACCATTTCTTGGCTTCAAACTCCCATATCTCGCGAACGGATTGACCTAACCCAAAAATTCCTATTGCATCTGAAAGTAGAAACTCGCCCGATTACAACGGCATGTGTATTTTTTCCCTAGGCCATTCTGGTTAAGCGTTTGGAGCAGCAGAATTGCGAAAAATTTTTTGCCTTCTCAACCATTTCTTGGTTTCAAACTCCCATATCTCGCGAACGGATTGACCTAACCCAAATATTCCTGTTGCATCTGAAAGTAGAAACTCGCCCGATTACAACGGTATGTGTATTTTTTACCTAGGCCATTCTGGTTAAGCGTTTGGAGCAGCAGAAGTGCGAAAAATTTGTTGTCTTCTCAACTGTTTTTTTGCTTCAAACTCCCATATCTCGCGAACGGATTGACCTAACCCAAATATTCCTGTTGCATCTGAAAGTAGAAACTCGCCCGATTACAACGGTATGTGTATTTTTTCCCTAGGCCATTCTGGTTAAGCGTTTGGAGCAGCAGAATTGCGAAAAATGTTTTGCCTTCTCAACCATTTCTTGGCTTCAAACTCCCATATCTCGCGAACGGATTGACCTAACCCAAAAATTCCTATTGCATCTAAAAGTAGAAACTCGCCCGATTACAACGGTGTGTGTATTTCTTCCCTAGGCCATTCTGGTTAAACGTTTGGAGCAGCAGAATTGCGAAAAATTTTTTGCCTTCTCAAACATTTCTTGGTTTCAAACTCCCATATCTCGCGAACGGATTGACCTAAGCCAAAAATTCCTATTGCATCTGAAAGTAGAAACTCGCCCGATTACAACGGTATGTGTATTTTTTCCCTGGGCCATTCTGGTTAAACGTTTGGAGCAGCAGAATTGCGAAAAATATTTTGCCTTCTCAACCATTTCTTGGATTCAAACCACCATATCTCGCGAACGGATTGACCTAACCCAAAAATTCCTATTGCATCTGAAAGTAGAAACTCGCCCGTTTACAACGGTATGTGTATTTTTTCCCTAGGCCATTCTGGTTAAGCGTTTGGCGCAGCAGAATTGTGAAAAATTTTTTGCCTTCTCAACCATTTCTTGGCTTCAGACTCCCATATCTCGCGAACGGATTGACATAACCCAAAAGTTCCTGTTGCGTCTGAAAGTAGAAACTCGCCCGATTACAACGGTATGTGTATTTTTTCCCTAGTCCATTCTGGTTAGGCGTTAGGAGCAGCAGAATTGCGAAAAATTTTTTGCCTTCTCAACAATTTCTTGGCTTCAAACTCCCTTATCTCGCGAACGGATTGACCTAACCCAAAAATTCCTATTGCATCTAAAAGTAGAAACTCGCCCGATTACAACGGTATGTGTATTTTTTCCCTAGGCTATTCTGGTTAAACGTTTGGAGTAGCAGAATTGCGAAAAATTTTTTGCCTTCTCAACCATTTCTTGGCTTCAAACCACCATATCTCGCGAACGGATTGACCTAACCCAAAAATTCCTATTGCATCTGAAAGTAGAAACTCGCCCGATTACAACGGTATGTGTATTTTTTTCCCTAGGCCATTCTGGTTAAGCGTTTGGAGCAGCAGAAGTGCGAAAAATTTGTTGTCTTCTCAACTATTTTTTTGCTTCAAACTCCCATATCTCGCGAACGGATTGACCAAACCCAAATATTCCTGTTGCATCTGAAAGTAGAAACTCGCCCGATTACAACGGTATGTGTATTTTTTCCCTAGGCCATTCTGGTTAAGCGTTTGGAGAAGCAGAATTGCGAAAAATTTTTTGCCTTCTCAACCATTTCTTGGCTTCAAACTCCCATATCTCGCGAACGGATTGACCTAACCCAAAAATTCCTATTGCATCTGAAAGTAGAAACTCGCCCGATTACAACGGCATGTGTATTTTTTCCCTAGGCCATTCTGGTTAAGCGTTTGGAGCAGCAGAATTGCGAAAAATTTTTTGCCTTCTCAACCATTTCTTGGTTTCAAACTCCCATATCTCGCGAACGGATTAACCTAACCCAAATATTCCTGTTGCATCTGAAAGTAGAAACTCGCCCGATTACAACGGTATGTGTATTTTTTACCTAGGCCATTCTGGTTAAGCGTTTGGAGCAGCAGAAGTGCGAAAAATTTGTTGTCTTCTCAACTGTTTTTTTGCTTCAAACTCCCATATCTCGCGAACGGATTGACCTAACCCAAATATTCCTGTTGCATCTGAAAGTAGAAACTCGCCCGATTACAACGGTATGTGTATTTTTTCCCTAGGCCATTCTGGTTAAGCGTTTGGAGCAGCAGAATTGCGAAAAATGTTTTGCCTTCTCAACCATTTCTTGGCTTCAAACTCCCATATCTCGCGAACGGATTGACCTAACCCAAAAATTCCTATTGCATCTAAAAGTAGAAACTCGCCCGATTACAACGGTGTGTGTATTTCTTCCCTAGGCCATTCTGGTTAAACGTTTGGAGCAGCAGAATTGCGAAAAATTTTTTGCCTTCTCAAACATTTCTTGGTTTCAAACTCCCATATCTCGCGAACGGATTGACCTAAGCCAAAAATTCCTATTGCATCTGAAAGTAGAAACTCGCCCGATTACAACGGTATGTGTATTTTTTCCCTGGGCCATTCTGGTTAAACGTTTGGAGCAGCAGAATTGCGAAAAATATTTTGCCTTCTCAACCATTTCTTGGATTCAAACCACCATATCTCGCGAACGGATTGACCTAACCCAAAAATTCCTATTGCATCTGAAAGTAGAAACTCGCCCGATTACAACGGTATGTGTATTTTTTCCCTAGGCCATTCTGGTTAAGCGTTTCGAGCAGCAGAAGTGCGAAAAATTTGTTGTCTTCTCAACTATTTTTTAGCTTCAAACTCCCATATCTCGCGAACGGATTGACCTAACCCAAAAATTCCTGTTGCATCTGAAAGTAGAAACTCGCCCGATTACAACGGTATGTGTATTTTTTCCCTAGGCCATTCTGGTTAAGCGTTTGGTGCAGCAGAATAGCGAAAAATTTTTTGCCTTCTCAAACATTTCTTGGCTTGAAACTCCCATATCTCGCGAACGGATTGACCTAAGCCAAAAATTCCTATTGCATCTGAAAGTAGAAACTCGCCCGATTACAACCGTATGTGTATTTTTCCCTGGGCCATTCTGGTTAAACGTTTGGAGCAGCAGAATTGCGAAAAATATTTTGCCATCTCAGCCATTTCTTGGATTCAAACCACCATATCTCGCGAACGGATTGACCTAACCCAAAAATTCCTGTTGCATCTGAAAGTAGAAACTCGCCCGATTACAACGGTATGGGTATTTTTTCCCTAGGCCATTCTGGTTAAGCGTTTGGAGCAGCAGAATTGCGAAAAATGTTTTGCCTTCTCAACCATTTCTTGGCTTCAAACTCCCATATCTCGCGAACGGATTGACCTAACCCAAAAATTCCTATTGCATCTAAAAGTAGAAACTCGCCCGATTACAACGGTGTGTGTATTTCTTCCCTAGGCCATTCTGGTTAAACGTTTGGAGCAGCAGAATTGCGAAAAATTTTTTGCCTTCTCAAACATTTCTTGGTTTCAAACTCCCATATCTCGCGAACGGATTGACCTAAGCCAAAAATTCCTATTGCATCTGAAAGTAGAAACTCGCCCGATTACAACGGTATGTGTATTTTTTCCCTGGGCCATTCTGGTTAAACGTTTGGAGCAGCAGAATTGCGAAAAATATTTTGCCTTCTCAACCATTTCTTGGATTCAAACCACCATATCTCGCGAACGGATTGACCTAACCCAAAAATTCCTATTGCATCTGAAAGTAGAAACTCGCCCGATTACAACGGTATGTGTATTTTTTCCCTAGGCCATTCTGGTTAAGCGTTTCGAGCAGCAGAAGTGCGAAAAATTTGTTGTCTTCTCAACTATTTTTTAGCTTCAAACTCCCATATCTCGCGAACGGATTGACCTAACCCAAAAATTCCTGTTGCATCTGAAAGTAGAAACTCGCCCGATTACAACGGTATGTGTATTTTTTCCCTAGGCCATTCTGGTTAAGCGTTTGGAGCAGCAGAATAGCGAAAAATTTTTTGCCTTCTCAACCATTTCTTGGCTTCAAACTCCCATATCTCGCGAACGGATTGACCTAAGCCAAAAATTCCTATTGCATCTGAAAGTAGAAACTCGCCTGGTTACAACCGTATGTGTATTTTTCCCTGGGCCATTCTGGTTAAACGTTTGGAGCAGCAGAATTGCGAAAAATATTTTGCCATCTCAGCCATTTCTTGGATTCAAACCACCATATCTCGCGAACGGATTGACCTAACCCAAAAATTCCTGTTGCATCTGAAAGTAGAAACTCGCCCGATTACACCGGTATGGGTATTTTTTCCCTAGGCCATTCTGGTTAAGCGTTTGGAGCAGCAGAATTGCGAAAAATTTTTTGCCTTCTCAACCATTTCTTGGCTTCAAACTCCCATATCTCGCGAACGGATTGACCTGACCCAAAAATTCCTGTTGCATCTGAAAGTAGAAACTCGCCCGATTACAACGGTATGTGTATTTTTTCCCTAGGCCCATCTGGTTAAGCGTTTGGAGCAGCAGTATTGCGAAAAATTTTTTGCCTTCTCAACCATTTCTTGGCTTCAAACTCCCATATCTCGCGAACGGATTGACCTGACCCAAAAATTCCTATTGCATCTGAAAGTAGAAACTCGCCCGATTACAACGGTATGTGTATTTTTTCCCTAGGCCATTCTGGTTAAGCGTTTGGAGCAGCAGAATTGCGAAAAATGTTTTGCCTTCTCAACCATTTCTTGGCTTCAAACTCCCATATCTCGCGAACGGATTGACCTAACCCAAAAATTCCTATTGCATCTAAAAGTAGAAACTCGCCCGATTACAACGGTGTGTGTATTTCTTCCCTAGGCCATTCTGGTTAAACGTTTGGAGCAGCAGAATTGCGAAAAATTTTTTGCCTTCTCAAACATTTCTTGGTTTCAAACTCCCATATCTCGCGAACGGATTGACCTAAGCCAAAAATTCCTATTGCATCTGAAAGTAGAAACTCGCCCGATTACAACGGTATGTGTATTTTTTCCCTGGGCCATTCTGGTTAAACGTTTGGAGCAGCAGAATTGCGAAAAATATTTTGCCTTCTCAACCATTTCTTGGATTCAATCCACCATATCTCGCGAACGGATTGACCTAACCCAAAAATTCCTATTGCATCTGAAAGTAGAAACTCGCCCGATTACAACGGTATGTGTATTTTTTCCCTAGGCCATTCTGGTTAAGCGTTTCGAGCAGCAGAAGTGCGAAAAATTTGTTGTCTCCTCAACTATTTTTTAGCTTCAAACTCCCATATCTCGCGAACGGATTGACCTAACCCAAAAATTCCTGTTGCATCTGAAAGTAGAAACTCGCCCGATTACAACGGTATGTGTATTTTTTCCCTAGGCCATTCTGGTTAAGCGTTTGGAGCAGCAGAATAGCGAAAAATATTTTGCCATCTCAGCCATTTCTTGGATTCAAACCACCATATCTCGCGAACGGATTGACCTAACCCAAAAATTCCTGTTGCATCTGAAAGTAGAAACTCGCCCGATTACAACGGTATGGGTGTTTTTTCCCTAGGCCATTCTGGTTAAACGTTTGGAGCAGCAGAATTGCGAAAAATATTTTGCCATCTCAGCCATTTCTTGGATTCAAACCACCATATCTCGCGAACGGATTGACCTAACCCAAAAATTCCTGTTGCATCTGAAAGTAGAAACTCGCCCGATTACAACGGTATGGGTATTTTTTCCCTAGGCCATTCTGGTTAAGCGTTTGGAGCAGCAGAATTGCGAAAAATTTTTTGCCCTCTCAACCATTTCTTGGCTTCAAACTCCCACATCTCGCGAACGGATTGACCTAACCCAAAAATTCCTATTGCATCTGAAAGTAGAAACTCGCCCGATTACAACGGTATGTGGATTTTTTCCCTAGGCCATTCTGGTTAAGCGTTTGGAGCAGCAGAATTGCGAAAAATTTTTTGCCTTCTCAACCATTTCTTGGCTTCAAACTCCCATATCTCGCGAACGGATTGACCTGACCCAAAAATTCCTGTTGCATCTGAAAGTAGAAACTCGCCCGATTACAACGGTATGTGTATTTTTTCCCTAGGCCCATCTGGTTAAGCGTTTGGAGCAGCAGTATTGCGAAAAATTTTTTGCCTTCTCAACCATTTCTTGGCTTCAAACTCCCATATCTCGCGAACGGATTGACCTGACCCAAAAATTCCTATTGCATCTGAAAGTAGAAACTCGCCCGATTACAACGGTATGTGTATTTTTTCCCTAGGCCATTCTGGTTAAGCGTTTGGAGCAGCAGAATTGCGAAAAATGTTTTGCCTTCTCAACCATTTCTTGGCTTCAAACTCCCATATCTCGCGAACGGATTGACCTAACCCAAAAATTCCTATTGCATCTAAAAGTAGAAACTCGCCCGATTACAACGGTGTGTGTATTTCTTCCCTAGGCCGTTCTGGTTAAACGTTTGGAGCAGCAGAATTGCGAAAAATTTTTTGCCTTCTCAAACATTTCTTGGTTTCAAACTCCCATATCTCGCGAACGGATTGACCTAAGCCAAAAATTCCTATTGCATCTGAAAGTAGAAACTCGCCCGATTACAACGGTATGCGTGGTTTTTCCCTAGACCATTCTGGTTAAGCGTTAGGAGCAGCAGAATTGCGAAAAATTTTTTGCCTTCTCAACTATTTTTTAGCTTCAAACTCCCATATCTCGCGAACGGATTGACCTAACCCAAAAATTCCTGTTGCGCCTGAAAGTAGAAACTCGCCCGATTACAACGGTATGCGTGGTTTTTCCCTAGGCCATTCTGGTTAAGCGTTAGGAGCAGCAGAATTGCGAAAAATTTTTTGCCTTCTCAAACATTTCTTGGCTTCAATCTCCCATATCTCGCGAACGGATTGACCTATCCCAAAAATTCCTATTGCATCTGAAAGTAGAAACTCGCCCGATTACAACGGTATGTGTATTTTCTCCCTAGGCCATTCTGGTTAAGCGTTTGGAGCAGCAGAATTGCGAAAAATTTGTTGCCTTCTCAACCATTTCTTGGCTTCAAACTCCCATATCTCGCGATCGGATTGACCTAACCCAAAATTTCCTGTTGCATCTGAAAGTAGAAACTCGCCCGATTACAACGGTATGTGTATTTTTTCCCTAGGCCACTCTGGTTAAGCGTTTGGAGCAGCAGAATTGCGAAAAATTTTTTGCCTTCTCAACCATTTCTTGGCTTCAAACTCCCAGATCTCGCGAACGGATTGACCTAACGCAAAAATTCCTATTGCATCTTAAAGTAGAAACTCGCCCGATTACAACGGTATGTGTATTTTTTCCCTAGGCCATTCTGGTTAAGCGTTTGGAGCAGGAGAATTGCGAAAAATGTTTTGCCTTCTCAACCATTTCTTGGCTTCAAACTCCCATATCTCGCGAACGGATTGACCTAACCCAAAAATCCTATTGCATCTGAAAGTAGAAACTCGCCCGATTACAACGGTGTGTGTATTTTTTCCCTAGCCCATTCTGGTTAAGCGTTTGGAACAGCAGAATTGCGAAAAATTTTTTGCCTTCTCAACCATTTCTTGGCTTCAAACCACCATATCTCGCGAACGGATTGACCTAACCCAAAAATTCCTATTGCATCTGAAAGTAGAAACTCGCCCGATTACAACGGTATGTGTATTTTTTCCCTACGCCATTCTGGTTAAGCGTTTGGAGCAGCAGAATTGCGAAAAATTTGTTGTCTTCTCAACTATTTTTTTGCCTTCAAACTCCCATATCTCGCGAACGGATTGACCTAACCCAAAAATTCCTGTTGCACCTGAAAGTATAAAACTCGCCCGATTACATCGGTATGTGTATTTTTTCCCTAGGCCATTCTGGTTAAGCGTTTGGAGCAGCAGAATTGCGAAAAATTTGTTGCCTTCTCAACCATTTCTTGGCTTCAAACTCCCATATCTCGCGAACGGATTGACCTAACCCAAAAATTCCTGTTGCATCTGAAAGTAGAAACTCGCCCGATTACAACGGTATGTGTATATTTTCCCTAGGCCATTCTGGTTAAACGTTTGGAGCAGCAGAATTGCGAAAAATTTTTTGCCTTCTCAACCATTTCTTGGCTTCAAACCACCATATCTCGCGAACGGATTGACCTAACCCAAAAATTCCTATTGCATCTGAAAGTAGAAACTCGCTCGATTACAACGGTATGTGTATTTTTTCCCTAGGCCATTCTGGTTAAGCGTTTGGAGCAGCAGAATTGCGAAAAATGTTTTGCCCCCTCAACCATTTCTTGGCTTCAAACTCCCATATCTCGCGAACGGATTGACCTAACCCTAAAATTCCTATTGCATCTGAAAGTAGAAACTCGCCCGATTACAACGGTGTGTGTATTTTTTCCCTAGCCCATTCTGGTTAAGCGTTTGGAGCAGCAGAATTGCGAAAAATTTTTTGCCTTCCCAACCATTTCTTGGCTTCAAACTCCCATATCTCGCGAACGGATTGACCTAACCCAAAAATTCCCATTGCATCTGAAAGTAGAAACTCGCCCGATTACAGCGGTACGTGTATTTTTTCCCTACTCCATTCTGGTTAAGCGTTTGGAGCAGCAGAATTGCGAAAAATTTTTTGCCTTCTCAACCATTTCTTGGCTTCAAACTCCCATATCTCGCGAACGGATTGACCTAACCCAAAAATTCCAGTTGCGTCTGAAAGTAGAAACTCACCCGATTACAACGGTATGCGTGGTTTTTCCCTAGACCATTCTGGTTAAGCGTTAGGAGCAGCAGAATTGCGAAAAATTTTTTGCCTTCTCAACCATTTCTTGGCTTCAAACTCCCATATCTCGCGAACGGATTGACCTAACCCAAAAATTCCTGTTGCATCTGAAAGTAGAAACTCGCCCGATTACAACGGTATGTGTATTTTTTCCCTGGGCCATTCTGGTTAAACGTTTGGAGCAGCAGAATTGAGAAAAATATTTTGCCTTCTCAACCATTTCTTGGCTTCAAACCACCATATCTCGCGAGCGGATTGACCTAACCCAAAAATTCCTATTGCATCTGAAAGTAGAAACTCGCCCGATTACAACGGTATGTGTATTTTTTCCCTAGGCCATTCTGGTTAAGCGTTTGGAGCAGCAGAATTGCGAAAAATTTGTTGTCTTCTCAACTATTTTTTAGCTTCAAACTCCCATATCTCGCGAACGGATTGACCTATCCCAAAAATTCCTGTTGCATCTGAAAGTAGAAACTCGCCCGATTACAACGGTATGTGTATTTTTTCCCTGGGCCATTCTGGTTAAACGTTTGGAGCAGCAGAATTGCGAAAAATATTTTGCCTTCTCAACCATTTCTTGGTTTCAAACTCCCATATCTCGCGAACGGATTGACCTTACCCAAAAATTCCTATTGCATCTGAAAGTAGAAACTCGCCCGATTACAGCGGTACGTGTATTTTTTCCCTACTCCATTCTGGTTAAGCGTTTGGAGCAGCAGAATTGCGAAAAATTTTTTGCCTTCTCAACCATTTCTTGGCTTCAAACTCCCATATCTCGCGAACGGATTGACGTAACCCAAAAATTCCTGTTGCGTCTGAAAGTAGAAACTCGCCCGATTACAACGGTATGCGTGGTTTTTCCCTAGACCATTCTGGTTAAGCGTTAGGAGCAGCAGAATTGCGAAAAATTTTTTGCCTTCTCAACTATTTTTTAGCTTCAAACTCCCATATCTCGCGAACGGATTGACCTAACCCAAAAATTCCTGTTGCGCCTGAAAGTAGAAACTCGCCCGATTACAACGGTATGCGTGGTTTTTCCCTAGGCCATTCTGGTTAAGCGTTAGGAGCAGCAGAATTGCGAAAAATTTTTTGCCTTCTCAAACATTTCTTGGCTTCAATCTCCCATATCTCGCGAACGGATTGACCTAACCCAAAAATTCCTATTGCATCTGAAAGTAGAAACTCGCCCGATTACAACGGTGTGTGTATTTTTTCCCTAGCCCATTCTGGTTAAGCGTTTGGAGCAGCAGAATTGCGAAAAATTTTTTGCCTTCCCAACCATTTCTTGGCTTCAAACTCCCATATCTCGCGAACGGAATGACCTAACCCAAAAGTTCCTGTTGCGTCTGAAAGTAGAAACTCGCCCGATTACAACGGTATGTGTATTTTTTCCCTAGGCCATTCTGGTTAAACGTTTGGAACAGCAGAATTGCGAAAAATTTTTTGCCTTCTCAACCATTTCTTGGCTTCAAACCACCATATCTCGCGAACGGATTGACCTAACCCAAAAATTCCTATTGCATCTGAAAGTAGAAACTCGCCCGATTACAACGGTATGTGTATTTTTTCCCTAGGCCATTCTGGTTAAGCGTTTGGAGCAGCAGAATTGCGAAAAATTTGTTGTCTTCTCAACTATTTTTTTGCCTTCAAACTCCCATATCTCGCGAACGGATTGACCTAACCCAAAAATTCCTGTTGCATCTGAAAGTATAAAACTCGCCCGATTACATCGGTATGTGTATTTTTTCCCTAGGCCATTCTGGTTAAGCGTTTGGAGCAGCAGAATTGCGAAAAATTTGTTGCCTTCTCAACCATTTCTTGGCTTCAAACTCCCATATCTCGCGAACGGATTGACCTAACCCAAAAATTCCTGTTGCATCTGAAAGTAGAAACTCGCCCGATTACAACGGTATGTGTATTTTTTCCCTAGGCCATTCTGGTTAAACGTTTGGAGCAGCAGAATTGCGAAAAATTTTTTGCCTTCTCAACCATTTCTTGGCTTCAAACCACCATATCTCGCGAACGGATTGACCTAACCCAAAAATTCCTATTGCATCTGAAAGTAGAAACTCGCCCGATTACAGCGGTACGTGTATTTTTTCCCTACTCCATTCTGGTTAAGCGTTCGGAGCAGCAGAATTGCGAAAAATTTTTTGCCTTCTCAACCATTTCTTGGCTTCAAACTCCCATATCTCGCGAACGGATTGACCTAACCCAAAAATTCCTATTGCATCTGAAAGTAGAAACTCGCCCGATTACAACGGTATGTGTATTTTTTCCCTAGGCCATTCTGGTTAAGCGTTTGGAGCAGCAGAATTGCGAAAAATGTTTTGCCTTCTCAACCATTTCTTGGCTTCAAACTCCCATATCTCGCGAACGGATTGACCTAACCCAAAAATTCCTATTGCATCTGAAAGTAGAAACTCGCCCGATTGCAACGGTGTGTGTATTTTTTCCCTAGCCTATTCTGGTTAAGCGTTTGGAGCAGCAGAATTGCGAAAAATTTTTTGCCTTCCCAACCATTTCTTGGCTTCAAACTCCCATATCTCGCGAACGGATTGACCTAACCCAAAAATTCCTATTGCATCTGAAAGTAGAAACTCGCCCGATTACAGCGGTACGTGTATTTTTTCCCTACTCCATTCTGGTTAAGCGTTTGGAGCAGCAGAATTGCGAAAAATTTTTTGCCTTCTCAACCATTTCTTGGCTTCAAACTCCCATATCTCGCGAACGGATTGACCTAACCCAAAAATTCCAGTTGCGTCTGAAAGTAGAAACTCGCCCGATTACAACGGTATGCGTGGTTTTTCCCTAGACCATTCTGGTTAAGCGTTAGGAGCAGCAGAATTGCGAAAAAATTTTTGCCTTCTCAACCATTTCTTGGCTTCAAACTCCCATATCTCGCGAACGGATTGACCTAACCCAAAAATTCCTGTTGCATCTGAAAGTAGAAACTCGCCCGATTACAACGGTATGTGTATTTTTTCCCTGGGCCATTCTGGTTAAACGTTTGGAGCAGCAGAATTGAGAAAAATATTTTGCCTTCTCAACCATTTCTTGGCTTCAAACCACCATATCTCGCGAGCGGATTGACCTAACCCAAAAATTCCTATTGCATCTGAAAGTAGAAACTCGCCCGATTACAACGGTATGTGTATTTTTTCCCTAGGCCATTCTGGTTAAGCGTTTGGAGCAGCAGAAGTGCGAAAAATTTGTTATCTTCTCAACTATTTTTTAGCTTCAAACTCCCATATCTCGCGAACGGATTGATCTATCCCAAAAATTCCTGTTGCATCTGAAAGTAGAAACTCGCCCGATTACAACGTTATGTGAATTTTTTCCCTAGGCCATTCTGGTTAAGCGTTTGGAGCAGCAGAAGTGCGAAAAATTTGATGTCTTCTCAACTATTTTTTAGCTTCAAACTCCCATATCTCGCGAACGGATTGACCTATCCCAAAAATTCCTGTTGCATCTGAAAGTAGAAACTCGCCCGATTACAACGGTATGTGTATTTTTTCCCTGGGCCATTCTGGTTAAACGTTTGGAGCAGCAGAATTGCGAAAAATATTTTGCCTTCTCAACCATTTCTTGGCTTCAAACCACCATATCTCGCGAACGGATTGACCTAACCCAAAAATTCCTATTGCATCTGAAAGTAGAAACTCGCCCGATTACAACGGTATGTGTATTTTTTCCCTAGGCCATTCTGGTTAAGCGTTTGGAGCAGCAGAAGTGCGAAAAATTTGTTGTCTTCTCATCTATTTTTTAGATTCAAACTCCCATATCTCGCGAACGGATTGACCTACGCCAAAAATTCCTGTTGCATCTGAAAGTAGAAACTCGCCCGATTACAAAGGTATGTGAATTTTTTCCCTAGGGAATTCTGGTTAAGCGTTTGGAGCAGCAGAATTGCGAAAAATTTGTTGCCTTCTCAACCATTTCTTGGTTTCAAACTCCCATATCTCGCGAACGGATTGACCTAACCCAAAAATTCCTATTGCATCTGAAAGTAGAAACTCGCCTGTTTACAACGGTATGTGTATTTTTTCCCTAGGCCATTCTGGTTGAGCGTTTGGCGCAGCAGAATTGTGAAAAATTTTTTGCCTTCTCAACCATTTCTTGGCTTCGGACTCCCATATCTCGCGAACGGATTGACCTAACCCAAAAGTTCCTGTTGCGTCTGAAAGTAGAAACTCGCCCGATTACAACGGTATGTGAATTTTTTCCCTAGGCCATTCTGGTTAAACGTTTGGAACAGCAGAATTGCGAAAAATTTTTTGCCTTCTCAACCATTTCTTGGATTCAAACCACCATATCTCGCGAACGGATTGACCTAACCCAAAAATTCCTATTGCATCTGAAAGTAGAAACTCGCCCGATTACAACGGTACGTGTATTTTTTCCCTAGGCCATTCTGGTTAAGCGTTTGGAGCAGCAGAATTGCGAAAAATTTGTTGTCTTCTCAACTACTTTTTTGGCTTCAAACTCCCATATCTCGCGAACGGATTGACCTAACCCAAAAATTCCTGTTGCATCTGAAAGTATAAAACTCGCCCGATTACATCGGTATGTGTATTTTTTCCCTAGGCCATTCTGGTTAAGCGTTTGGAGCAGCAGAATTGCGAAAAATTTGTTGCCTTCTCAACCATTTCTTGGCTTCAGACTCCCATATCTCGCGAACGGATTGACCTAACCCAAAAGTTCCTGTTGCGTCTGAAAGTAGAAACTCGCCCGATTACAACGGTATGTGTATTTTTTCCCTAGGCCATTCTGGTTAAACGTTTGGAACAGCAGAATTGCGAAAAATTTTTTGCCTTCTCAACCATTTCTTGGCTTCAAACCACCATATCTCGCGAACGGATTGACCTAACCCAAAAATTCCTATTGCATCTGAAAGTAGAAACTCGCCCGATTACAACGGTACGTGTATTTTTTCCCTAGGCCATTCTGGTTAAGCGTTTGGAGCAGCAGAATTGCGAAAAATTTGTTGCCTTCTCAACCATTTCTTGGCTTCAAACTCCCATATCTCGCGAACGGATTGACCTAACCCAAAAATTCCTATTGCATCTGAAAGTAGAAACTCGCCCGATTACAACGGTATGTGTATTTTTTCCCTAGGCCATTCTGGTTAAGCGTTTGGAGCAGCAGAATTGCGAAAAATGTTTTGCCTTCTCAACCATTTCTTGCCTTCAAACTCCCATATCTCGCGAACGGATTGACCTAACCCAAAAATTCCTATTGCATCTGAAAGTAGAAACTCGCCCGATTACAACGGTATGTGTATTTTTTCCCTGGGCCATTCTGGTTAAACGTTTGGAGCAGCAGAATTGCGAAAAATATTTTGCCTCCTCAACCATTTCTTGGCTTCAAACCACCATATCTCGCGAGCGGATTGACCTAACCCAAAAATTCCTATTGCATCTGAAAGTAGAAACTCGCCCGATTACAACGGTATGTGTATTTTTTCCCTAGGCCATTCTGGTTAAGCGTTCGGAGCAGCAGAAGTGCAAAAAATTGGTTGTCTTCTCAACTATTTTTTAGATTCAAACTCCCATATCTCGCGAACGGATTGACCTAAGCCAAAAATTCCTGTTGCGTCTGAAAGTAGAAACTCGCCCGATTACAACGGTATGTGTATTTTTTCCCTAGGCCATTCTGGTTAAGCGTTTGGAGCAGCAGAATTGTGAAAAATTTTTTGCCTTCTCAACCATTTCTTGGCTTCAGACTCCCATATCTCGCGAACGGATTGACATAACCCAAAAGTTCCTGTTGCGTCTGAAAGTAGAAACTCGCCCGATTACAGGAGTATGTGTATTTTTTCCCTAGTCCATTCTGGTTAGGCGTTAGGAGCAGCAGAATTGCGAAAAATTTTTTGCCTTCTCAACCATTTCTTGGTTTCAAACTCCCATATCTCGCGAACGGATTGACCTAACCCAAAAATTCCTATTGCATCTAAAAGTAGAAACTCGCCCGATTACAACGGTATGTGTATTTTTTCCCTAGGCCATTCTGGTTAAACGTTTGGAGCAGCAGAATTGCGAAAAATTTTTTGCCTTCTCAACCATTTCTTGGCTTCAAACCACCATATCTCGCGAACGGGTTGACCTAACCCAAAAATTCCTATTGCATCTGAAAGTAGAAACTCGCCCGATTACAACGGTATGTGTATTTTTTCCCTAGGCCATTCTGGTTAAGCGTTTGGAGCAGCAGAAGTGCGAAAAATTTGTTGTCTTCTCATCTATTTTTTAGATTCAAACTCCCATATCTCGCGAACGGATTGACCTAAGCCAAAAATTCCTGTTGCATCTGAAAGTAGAAACTCGCCTGATTACAACGGTATGTGAATTTTTTCCCTAGGCAATTCTGGTTAAGCGTTTGGAGCAGCAGAATTGCGAAAAATTTGTTGCCTTCTCAACCATTTCTTGGTTTCAAACTCCCATATCTCGCGAACGGATTGACCTAACCCAAAAATTCCTATTGCATCTGAAAGTAGAAACTCGCCCGTTTACAACGGTATGTGTATTTTTTCCCTAGGCCATTCTGGTTAAGCGTTTGGCGCAGCAGAATTGTGAAAAATTTTTTGCCTTCTCAACCATTTCTTGGCTTCAGACTCCCATATCTCGCGAACGGATTGACATAACCCAAAAGTTCCTGTTGCGTCTGAAAGTAGAAACTCGCCCGATTACAACGGTATGTGTATTTTTTCCCTAGTCCATTCTGGTTAGGCGTTAGGAGCAGCAGAATTGCGAAAAATTTTTTGCCTTCTCAACAATTTCTTGGCTTCAAACTTCCTTATCTCGCGAACGGATTGACCTAACCCAAAAATTCCTATTGCATCTGAAAGTAGAAACTCGCCCGATTACAACGGTATGTGTATTTTTTCCCTAGGCCATTCTGGTTAAGCGTTTGGAGCAGCAGAAGTGCGAAAAATTTGTTGTCTTCTCAACTATTTTTTAGCTTCAAACTCCCATATCTCGCGAACGGATTGACCTATCCCAAAAATTCCTGTTGCATCTGAAAGTAGAAACTCGCCCGATTACAACGGTATGTGTATTTTTTCCCTGGGCCATTCTGGTTAAACGTTTGGAGCAGCAGAATTGCGAAAAATATTTTGCCTTCTCAACCATTTCTTGGCTTCAAACTCCCATATCTCGCGAACGGATTGACCTTACCCAAAAATTCCTATTGCATCTGAAAGTAGAAACTCGCCCGATTACAGCGGTACGTGTATTTTTTCCCTACTCCCTTCTGGTTAAGCGTTTGGAGCAGCAGAATTGCGAAAAATTTTTTGCCTTCTCAACCATTTCTTGGCTTCAAACTCCCATATCTCGCGAACGGATTGACCTAACCCAAAAATTCCTGTTGCGTCTGAAAGTAGAAACTCGCCCGATTACAACGGTATGCGTGGTTTTTCCCTAGACCATTCTGGTTAAGCGTTAGGAGCAGCAGAATTGCGAAAAATTTTTTGCCTTCTCAACTATTTTTTAGCTTCAAACTCCCATATCTCGCGAACGGATTGACCTAACCCAAAAATTCCTGTTGCGCCTGAAAGTAGAAACTCGCCCGATTACAACGGTATGCGTGGTTTTTCCCTAGGCCATTCTGGTTAAGCGTTAGGAGCAGCAGAATTGCGAAAAATTTTTTGCCTTGTCAAACATTTCTTGGCTTCAATCTCCCATATCTCGCGAACGGATTGACCTAACCCAAAAATTCCTATTGCATCTGAAAGTAGAAACTCGCCCGATTACAACGGTGTGTGTATTTTTTCCCTAGCCCATTCTGGTTAAGCGTTTGGAGCAGCAGAATTGCGAAAAATTTTTTGCCTTCCCAACCATTTCTTGGCTTCAAACTCCCATATCTCGCGAACGGATTGACCTAACCCAAAAGTTCCTGTTGCGTCTGAAAGTAGAAACTCGCCCGATTACAACGGTATGTGTATTTTTTCCCTAGGCCATTCTGGTTAAACGTTTGGAACAGCAGAATTGCGAAAAATTTTTTGCCTTCTCAACCATTTCTTGGCTTCAAACCACCATATCTCGCGAACGGATTGACCTAACCCAAAAATTCCTATTGCATCTGAAAGTAGAAACTCGCCCGATTACAACGGTATGTGTATTTTTTCCCTAGGCCATTCTGGTTAAGCGTTTGGAGCAGCAGAATTGCGAAAAATTTGTTGTCTTCTCAACTATTTTTTTGCCTTCAAACTCCCATATCTCGCGAACGGATTGACCTAACCCAAAAATTCCTGTTGCATCTGAAAGTATAAAACTCGCCCGATTACATCGGTATGTGTATTTTTTCCCTAGGCCATTCTGGTTAAGCGTTTGGAGCAGCAGAATTGCGAAAAATTTGTTGCCTTCTCAACCATTTCTTGGCTTCAAACTCCCATATCTCGCGAACGGATTGACCTAACCCAAAAATTCCTGTTGCATCTGAAAGTAGAAACTCGCCCGATTACAACGGTATGTGTATTTTTTCCCTAGGCCATGCTGGTTAAACGTTTGGAGCAGCAGAATTGCGAAAAATTTTTTGCCTTCTCAACCATTTCTTGGCTTCAAACCACCATATCTCGCGAACGGATTGACCTAACCCAAAAATTCCTATTGCATCTGAAAGTAGAAACTCGCCCGATTACAGCGGTACGTGTATTTTTTCCCTACTCCATTCTGGTTAAGCGTTCGGAGCAGCAGAATTGCGAAAAATTTTTTGCCTTCTCAACCATTTCTTGGCTTCAAACTCCCATATCTCGCGAACGGATTGACCTAACCCAAAAATTCCTATTGCATCTGAAAGTAGAAACTCGCCCGATTACAACGGTATGTGTATTTTTTCCCTAGGCCATTCTGGTTAAGCGTTTGGAGCAGCAGAATTGCGAAAAATGTTTTGCCTTCTCAACCATTTCTTGGCTTCAAACTCCCATATCTCGCGAACGGATTGACCTAACCCAAAAATTCCTATTGCATCTGAAAGTAGAAACTCGCCCGATTGCAACGGTGTGTGTATTTTTTCCCTAGCCCATTCTGGTTAAGCGTTTGGAGCAGCAGAATTGCGAAAAATTTTTTGCCTTCCCAACCATTTCTTGGCTTCAAACTCCCATATCTCGCGAACGGATTGACCTAACCCAAAAATTCCTATTGCATCTGAAAGTAGAAACTCGCCCGATTACAGCGGTACGTGTATTTTTTCCCTACTCCATTCTGGTTAAGCGTTTGGAGCAGCAGAATTGCGAAAAATTTTTTGCCTTCTCAACCATTTCTTGGCTTCAAACTCCCATATCTCGCGAACGGATTGACCTAACCCAAAAATTCCAGTTGCGTCTGAAAGTAGAAACTCGCCCGATTACAACGGTATGCGTGGTTTTTCCCTAGACCATTCTGGTTAAGCGTTAGGAGCAGCAGAATTGCGAAAAATTTTTTGCCTTCTCAACCATTTCTTGGCTTCAAACTCCCATATCTCGCGAACGGATTGACCTAACCCAAAAATTCCTGTTGCATCTGAAAGTAGAAACTCGCCCGATTACAACGGTATGTGTATTTTTTCCCTGGGCCATTCTGGTTAAACGTTTGGAGCAGCAGAATTGAGAAAAATATTTTGCCTTCTCAACCATTTCTTGGCTTCAAACTCCCATATCTCGCGAACGGATTGATCTATCCCAAAAATTCCTGTTGCATCTGAAAGTAGAAACTCGCCCGATTACAACGTTATGTGAATTCTTTCCCTAGGCCATTCTGGTTAAGCGTTTGGAGAAGCAGAAGTGCGAAAAATTTGATGTCTTCTCAACTATTTTTTAGCTTCAAACTCCCATATCTCGCGAACGGATTGACCTATCCCAAAAATTCCTGTTGCATCTGAAAGTAGAAACTCGCCCGATTACAACGGTATGTGTATTTTTTCCCTGGGCCATTCTGGTTAAACGTTTGGAGCAGCAGAATTGCGAAAAATATTTTGCCTTCTCAACCATTTCTTGGCTTCAAACCACCATATCTCGCGAACGGATTGACCTAACCCAAAAATTCCTATTGCATCTGAAAGTAGAAACTCGCCCGATTACAACGGTATGTGTATTTTTTCCCTAGGCCATTCTGGTTAAGCGTTTGGAGCAGCAGAAGTGCGAAAAATTTGTTGTCTTCTCATCTATTTTTTAGATTCAAACTCCCATATCTCGCGAACGGATTGACCTACGCCAGAAATTCCTGTTGCATCTGAAAGTAGAAACTCGCCCGATTACAAAGGTATGTGAATTTTTTCCCTAGGCAATTCTGGTTAAGCGTTTGGAGCAGCAGAATTGCGAAAAATTTGTTGCCTTCTCAACCATTTCTTGGTTTCAAACTCCCATATCTCGCGAACGGATTGACCTAACCCAAAAATTCCTATTGCATCTGAAAGTAGAAACTCGCCTGTATACAACGGTATGTGTATTTTTTCCCTAGGCCATTCTGGTTGAGCGTTTGGCGCAGCAGAATTGTGAAAAATTTTTTGCCTTCTCAACCATTTCTTGGCTTCGGACTCCCATATCTCGCGAACGGATTGACCTAACCCAAAAGTTCCTGTTGCGTCTGAAAGTAGAAACTCGCCCGATTACAACGGTATGTGTATTTTTTCCCTAGGCCATTCTGGTTAAACGTTTGGAACAGCAGAATTGCGAAAAATTTTTTGCCTTCTCAACCATTTCTTGGCTTCAAACCACCATATCTCGCGAACGGATTGACCTAACCCAAAAATTCCTATTGCATCTGAAAGTAGAAACTCGCCCGATTACAACGGTACGTGTATTTTTTCCCTAGGCCATTCTGGTTAAGCGTTTGGAGCAGCAGAATTGCGAAAAATTTGTTGCCTTCTCAACCATTTCTTGGCTTCAGACTCCCATATCTCGCGAACGGATTGACCTAACCCAAAAGTTCCTGTTGCGTCTGAAAGTAGAAACTCGCCCGATTACAACGGTATGTGTATTTTTTCCCTAGGCCATTCTGGTTAAACGTTTGGAACAGCAGAATTGCGAAAAATTTTTTGCCTTCTCAACCATTTCTTGGCTTCAAACCACCATATCTCGCGAACGGATTGACCTAACCCAAAAATTCCTATTGCATCTGAAAGTAGAAACTCGCCCGATTACAACGGTACGTGTATTTTTTCCCTAGGCCATTCTGGTTAAGCGTTTGGAGCAGCAGAATTGCGAAAAATTTGTTGCCTTCTCAACCATTTCTTGGCTTCAAACTCCCATATCTCGCGAACGGATTGACCTAACCCAAAAATTCCTATTGCATCTGAAAGTAGAAACTCGCCCGATTACAACGGTATGTGTATTTTTTCCCTAGGCCATTCTGGTTAAGCGTTTGGAGCAGCAGAATTGCGAAAAATGTTTTGCCTTCTCAACCATTTCTTGCCTTCAAACTCCCATATCTCGCGAACGGATTGACCTAACCCAAAAATTCCTATTGCATCTGAAAGTAGAAACTCGCCCGATTACAACGGTATGTGTATTTTTTCCCTGGGCCATTCTGGTTAAACGTTTGGAGCAGCAGAATTGCGAAAAATATTTTGCCTCCTCAACCATTTCTTGGCTTCAAACCACCATATCTCGCGAGCGGATTGACCTAACCCAAAAATTCCTATTGCATCTGAAAGTAGAAACTCGCCCGATTACAACGGTATGTGTATTTTTTCCCTAGGCCATTCTGGTTAAGCGTTCGGAGCAGCAGAAGTGCAAAAAATTGGTTGTCTTCTCAACTATTTTTTAGATTCAAACTCCCATATCTCGCGAACGGATTGACCTAAGCCAAAAATTCCTGTTGCGTCTGAAAGTAGAAACTCGCCCGATTACAACGGTATGTGTATTTTTTCCCTAGGCCATTCTGGTTAAGCGTTTGGAGCAGCAGAATTGTGAAAAATTTTTTGCCTTCTCAACCATTTCTTGGCTTCAGACTCCCATATCTCGCGAACGGATTGACATAACCCAAAAGTTCGTGTTGCGTCTGAAAGTAGAAACTCGCCCGATTACAGGAGTATGTGTATTTTTTCCCTAGTCCATTCTGGTTAGGCGTTAGGAGCAGCAGAATTGCGAAAAATTTTTTGCCTTCTCAACCATTTCTTGGTTTCAAACTCCCATATCTCGCGAACGGATTGACCTAACCCAAAAATTCCTATTGCATCTAAAAGCAGAAACTCGCCCGATTACAACGGTATGTGTATTTTTTCCCTAGGCCATTCTGGTTAAACGTTTGGAGCAGCAGAATTGCGAAAAATTTTTTGCCTTCTCAACCATTTCTTGGCTTCAAACCACCATATCTCGCGAACGGATTGACCTAACCCAAAAATTCCTATTGCATCTGAAAGTAGAAACTCGCCCGTTTACAACGGTATGTGTATTTTTTCCCTAGGCCATTCTGGTTAAGCGTTTGGCGCAGCAGAATTGTGAAAAATTTTTTGCCTTCTCAACCATTTCTTGGCTTCAGACTCCCATATCTCGCGAACGGATTGACATAACCCAAAAGTTCCTGTTGCGTCTGAAAGTAGAAACTCGCCCGATTACAACGGTATGTGTATTTTTTCCCTAGTCCATTCTGGTTAGGCGTTAGGAGCAGCAGAATTGCGAAAAATTTTTTGCCTTCTCAACAATTTCTTGGCTTCAAACTTCCTTATCTCGCGAACGGATTGACCTAACCCAAAAATTCCTATTGCATCTAAAAGTAGAAACTCGCCCGATTACAACGGTATGTGTATTTTTTCCCTAGGCTATTCTGGTTAAACGTTTGGAGTAGCAGAATTGCGAAAAATTTTTTGCCTTCTCAACCATTTCTTGGCTTCAAACCACCATATCTCGCGAACGGATTGACCTAACCCAAAAATTCCTATTGCATCTGAAAGTAGAAACTCGCCCGATTACAACGGTATGTGTATTTTTTCCCTAGGCCATTCTGGTTAAGCGTTTGGAGCAGCAGAATTGCGAAAAATTTTTTGCCTTCTCAACCATTTCTTGGCTTCAAACTCCCATATCTCGCGAACGGATTGACCTAACTCAAAAATTCCTCTTGCATCTGAAAGTAGAAACTCGCCCGATTACAACGGTATGTGTATTTTTTCCCTAGGCCATTCTGGTTAAGCGTTTGGAGCAGCAGAATTGTGAAAAATTTTTTGCCTTCTCAACCATTTCTTGGCTTCAGACTCCCATATCTCGCGAACGGATTGACATAACCCAAAAGTTCCTGTTGCGTCTGAAAGTAGAAACTCGCCCGATTACAAGAGTATGTGTATTTTTTCCCTAGTCCATTCTGGTTAGGCGTTAGGAGCAGCAGAATTGCGAAAAATTTTTTGCCTTCTCAACCATTTCTTGGTTTCAAACTCCCATATCTCGCGAACGGATTGACCTAACCCAAAAATTCCTATTGCATCTAAAAGTAGAAACTCGCCCGATTACAACGGTATGTGTATTTTTTCCCTAGGCCATTCTGGTTAAACGTTTGGAGCAGCAGAATTGCGAAAAATTTTTTGCCTTCTCAACCATTTCTTGGCTTCAAACCACCATATCTCGCGAACGGATTGACCTAACCCAAAAATTCCTATTGCATCTGAAAGTAGAAACTCGCCCGATTACAACGGTATGTGTATTTTTTCCCTAGGCCATTCTGGTTAAGCGTTTGGAGCAGCAGAAGTGCCAAAAATTTGTTGTCGTCTCATCTATTTTTTAGATTCAAACTCCCATATCTCGCGAACGGATTGACCTAAGCCAAAAATTCCTGTTGCATCTGAAAGTAGAAACTCGCCCGATTACAACGGTATGTGTATTTTTTCCCTAGGCCATTCTGGTTAGGCGTTAGGAGCAGCAGAATTGCGAAAAATTTTTTGCCTTCTCAACCATTTCTTGGTTTCAAACTCCCATATCTCGCGAACGGATTGACCTAACCCAAAAATTCCTATTGCATCTAAAAGTAGAAACTCGCCCGATTACAACGGTATGTGTATTTTTTCCCTAGGCCATTCTGGTTAAACGTTTGGAGCAGCAGAATTGCGAAAAATTTTTTGCCTTCTCAACCATTTCTTGGCTTCAAACCACCATATCTCGCGAACGGATTGACCTAACCCAAAAATTCCTATTGCATCTGAAAGTAGAAACTCGCCCGATTACAACGGTATGTGTATTTTTTCCCTAGGCCATTCTGGTTAAGCGTTTGGAGCAGCAGAAGTGCGAAAAATTTGTTGTCTTCTCATCTATTTTTTAGATTCAAACTCCCATATCTCGCGAACGGATTGACCTAAGCCAAAAATTCCTGTTGCATCTGAAAGTAGAAACTCGCCCGATTACAACGGTATGTGAATTTTTTCCCTAGGCAATTCTGGTTAAGCGTTTGGAGCAGCAGAATTGCGAAAAATTTGATGCCTTCTCAACCATTTCTTGGTTTCAAACTCCCATATCTCGCGAACGGATTGACCTAACCCAAAAATTCCTATTGCATCTGAAAGTAGAAACTCGCCCGTTTACAACGGTATGTGTATTTTTTCCCTAGGCCATTCTGGTTAAGCGTTTGGCGCAGCAGAATTGTGAAAAATTTTTTGCCTTCTCAACCATTTCTTGGCTTCAGACTCCCATATCTCGCGAACGGATTGACATAACCCAAAAGTTCCTGTTGCGTCTGAAAGTAGAAACTCGCCCGATTACAACGGTATGTGTATTTTTTCCCTAGTCCATTCTGGTTAGGCGTTAGGAGCAGCAGAATTGCGAAAAATTTTTTGCCTTCTCAACAATTTCTTGGCTTCAAACTCCCTTATCTCGCGAACGGATTGACCTAACCCAAAAATTCCTATTGCATCTAAAAGTAGAAACTCGCCCGATTACAACGGTATGTGTATTTTTTCCCTAGGCTATTCTGGTTAAACGTTTGGAGTAGCAGAATTGCGAAAAATTTTTTGCCTTCTCAACCATTTCTTGGCTTCAAACCACCATATCTCGCGAACGGATTGACCTAACCCAAAAATTCCTATTGCATCTGAAAGTAGAAACTCGCCCGATTACAACGGTATGTGTATTTTTTTCCCTAGGCCATTCTGGTTAAGCGTTTGGAGCAGCAGAAGTGCGAAAAATTTGTTGTCTTCTCAACTATTTTTTTGCTTCAAACTCCCATATCTCGCGAACGGATTGACCAAACCCAAATATTCCTGTTGCATCTGAAAGTAGAAACTCGCCCGATTACAACGGTATGTGTATTTTTTCCCTAGGCCATTCTGGTTAAGCGTTTGGAGAAGCAGAATTGCGAAAAATTTTTTGCCTTCTCAACCATTTCTTGGCTTCAAACTCCCATATCTCGCGAACGGATTGACCTAACCCAAAAATTCCTATTGCATCTGAAAGTAGAAACTCGCCCGATTACAACGGCATGTGTATTTTTTCCCTAGGCCATTCTGGTTAAGCGTTTGGAGCAGCAGAATTGCGAAAAATTTTTTGCCTTCTCAACCATTTCTTGGTTTCAAACTCCCATATCTCGCGAACGGATTGACCTAACCCAAATATTCCTGTTGCATCTGAAAGTAGAAACTCGCCCGATTACAACGGTATGTGTATTTTTTACCTAGGCCATTCTGGTTAAGCGTTTGGAGCAGCAGAAGTGCGAAAAATTTGTTGTCTTCTCAACTGTTTTTTTGCTTCAAACTCCCATATCTCGCGAACGGATTGACCTAACCCAAATATTCCTGTTGCATCTGAAAGTAGAAACTCGCCCGATTACAACGGTATGTGTATTTTTTCCCTAGGCCATTCTGGTTAAGCGTTTGGAGCAGCAGAATTGCGAAAAATGTTTTGCCTTCTCAACCATTTCTTGGCTTCAAACTCCCATATCTCGCGAACGGATTGACCTAACCCAAAAATTCCTATTGCATCTAAAAGTAGAAACTCGCCCGATTACAACGGTGTGTGTATTTCTTCCCTAGGCCATTCTGGTTAAACGTTTGGAGCAGCAGAATTGCGAAAAATTTTTTGCCTTCTCAAACATTTCTTGGTTTCAAACTCCCATATCTCGCGAACGGATTGACCTAAGCCAAAAATTCCTATTGCATCTGAAAGTAGAAACTCGCCCGATTACAACGGTATGTGTATTTTTTCCCTGGGCCATTCTGGTTAAACGTTTGGAGCAGCAGAATTGCGAAAAATATTTTGCCTTCTCAACCATTTCTTGGATTCAAACCACCATATCTCGCGAACGGATTGACCTAACCCAAAAATTCCTATTGCATCTGAAAGTAGAAACTCGCCCGATTACAACGGTATGTGTATTTTTTCCCTAGGCCATTCTGGTTAAGCGTTTCGAGCAGCAGAAGTGCGAAAAATTTGTTGTCTTCTCAACTATTTTTTAGCTTCAAACTCCCATATCTCGCGAACGGATTGACCTAACCCAAAAATTCCTGTTGCATCTGAAAGTAGAAACTCGCCCGATTACAACGGTATGTGTATTTTTTCCCTAGGCCATTCTGGTTAAGCGTTTGGTGCAGCAGAATAGCGAAAAATTTTTTGCCTTCTCAAACATTTCTTGGCTTCAAACTCCCATATCTCGCGAACGGATTGACCTAAGCCAAAAATTCCTATTGCATCTGAAAGTAGAAACTCGCCCGATTACAACCGTATGTGTATTTTTCCCTGGGCCATTCTGGTTAAACGTTTGGAGCAGCAGAATTGCGAAAAATATTTTGCCATCTCAGCCATTTCTTGGATTCAAACCACCATATCTCGCGAACGGATTGACCTAACCCAAAAATTCCTGTTGCATCTGAAAGTAGAAACTCGCCCGATTACAACGGTATGGGTATTTTTTCCCTAGGCCATTCTGGTTAAGCGTTTGGAGCAGCAGAATTGCGAAAAATTTTTTGCCCTCTCAACCATTTCTTGGCTTCAAACTCCCACATCTCGCGAACGGATTGACCTAACCCAAAAATTCCTATTGCATCTGAAAGTAGAAACTCGCCCGATTACAACGGTATGTGTATTTTTTCCCTAGGCCATTCTGGTTAAGCGTTTGGAGCAGCAGAATTGCGAAAAATTTTTTGCCTTCTCAACCATTTCTTGGTTTCAAACTCCCATATCTCGCGAACGGATTGACCTGACCCAAAAATTCCTGTTGCATCTGAAAGTAGAAACTCGCCCGATTACAACGGTATGTGTATTTTTTCCCTAGGCCCATCTGGTTAAGCGTTTGGAGCAGCAGTATTGCGAAAAATTTTTTGCCTTCTCAACCATTTCTTGGCTTCAAACTCCCATATCTCGCGAACGGATTGACCTGACCCAAAAATTCCTATTGCATCTGAAAGTAGAAACTCGCCCGATTACAACGGTATGTGTATTTTTTCCCTAGGCCATTCTGGTTAAGCGTTTGGAGCAGCAGAATTGCGAAAAATGTTTTGCCTTCTCAACCATTTCTTGGCTTCAAACTCCCATATCTCGCGAACGGATTGACCTAACCCAAAAATTCCTATTGCATCTAAAAGTAGAAACTCGCCCGATTACAACGGTGTGTGTATTTCTTCCCTAGGCCATTCTGGTTAAACGTTTGGAGCAGCAGAATTGCGAAAAATTTTTTGCCTTCTCAAACATTTCTTGGTTTCAAACTCCCATATCTCGCGAACGGATTGACCTAAGCCAAAAATTCCTATTGCATCTGAAAGTAGAAACTCGCCCGATTACAACGGTATGTGTATTTTTTCCCTGGGCCATTCTGGTTAAACGTTTGGAGCAGCAGAATTGCGAAAAATATTTTGCCTTCTCAACCATTTCTTGGATTCAAACCACCATATCTCGCGAACGGATTGACCTAACCCAAAAATTCCTATTGCATCTGAAAGTAGAAACTCGCCCGATTACAACGGTATGTGTATTTTTTCCCTAGGCCATTCTGGTTAAGCGTTTCGAGCAGCAGAAGTGCGAAAAATTTGTTGTCTTCTCAACTATTTTTTAGCTTCAAACTCCCATATCTCGCGAACGGATTGACCTAACCCAAAAATTCCTGTTGCATCTGAAAGTAGAAACTCGCCCGATTACAACGGTATGTGTATTTTTTCCCTAGGCCATTCTGGTTAAGCGTTTGGAGCAGCAGAATTGCGAAAAATTTTTTGCCTTCTCAACCATTTCTTGGCTTCAAACTCCCATATCTCGCGAACGGATTGACCTAAGCCAAAAATTCCTATTGCATCTGAAAGTAGAAACTCGCCTGATTACAACCGTATGTGTATTTTTCCCTGGGCCATTCTGGTTAAACTTTTGGAGCAGCAGAATTGCGAAAAATATTTTGCCATCTCAGCCATTTCTTGGATTCAAACCACCATATCTCGCGAACGGATTGACCTAACCCAAAAATTCCTGTTGCATCTGAAAGTAGAAACTCGCCCGATTACACCGGTATGGGTATTTTTTCCCTAGGCCATTCTGGTTAAGCGTTTGGAGCAGCAGAATTGCGAAAAATTTTTTGCCTTCTCAACCATTTCTTGGCTTCAAACTCCCATATCTCGCGAACGGATTGACCTGACCCAAAAATTCCTGTTGCATCTGAAAGTAGAAACTCGCCCGATTACAACGGTATGTGTATTTTTTCCCTAGGCCCATCTGGTTAAGCGTTTGGAGCAGCAGTATTGCGAAAAATTTTTTGCCTTCTCAACCATTTCTTGGCTTCAAACTCCCATATCTCGCGAACGGATTGACCTGACCCAAAAATTCCTATTGCATCTGAAAGTAGAAACTCGCCCGATTACAACGGTATGTGTATTTTTTCCCTAGGCCATTCTGGTTAAGCGTTTGGAGCAGCAGAATTGCGAAAAATGTTTTGCCTTCTCAACCATTTCTTGGCTTCAAACTCCCATATCTCGCGAACGGATTGACCTAACCCAAAAATTCCTATTGCATCTAAAAGTAGAAACTCGCCCGATTACAACGGTGTGTGTATTTCTTCCCTAGGCCATTCTGGTTAAACGTTTGGAGCAGCAGAATTGCGAAAAATTTTTTGCCTTCTCAAACATTTCTTGGTTTCAAACTCCCATATCTCGCGAACGGATTGACCTAAGCCAAAAATTCCTATTGCATCTGAAAGTAGAAACTCGCCCGATTACAACGGTATGTGTATTTTTTCCCTGGGCCATTCTGGTTAAACGTTTGGAGCAGCAGAATTGCGAAAAATATTTTGCCTTCTCAACCATTTCTTGGATTCAAACCACCATATCTCGCGAACGGATTGACCTAACCCAAAAATTCCTATTGCATCTGAAAGTAGAAACTCGCCCGATTACAACGGTATGTGTATTTTTTCCCTAGGCCATTCTGGTTAAGCGTTTCGAGCAGCAGAAGTGCGAAAAATTTGTTGTCTCCTCAACTATTTTTTAGCTTCAAACTCCCATATCTCGCGAACGGATTGACCTAACCCAAAAATTCCTGTTGCATCTGAAAGTAGAAACTCGCCCGATTACAACGGTATGTGTATTTTTTCCCTAGGCCATTCTGGTTAAGCGTTTGGAGCAGCAGAATAGCGAAAAATATTTTGCCATCTCAGCCATTTCTTGGATTCAAACCACCATATCTCGCGAACGGATTGACCTAACCCAAAAATTCCTGTTGCATCTGAAAGTAGAAACTCGCCCGATTACAACGGTATGGGTATTTTTTCCCTAGGCCATTCTGGTTAAACGTTTGGAGCAGCAGAATTGCGAAAAATATTTTGCCATCTCAGCCATTTCTTGGATTCAAACCACCATATCTCGCGAACGGATTGACCTAACCCAAAAATTCCTGTTGCATCTGAAAGTAGAAACTCGCCCGATTACAACGGTATGGGTATTTTTTCCCTAGGCCATTCTGGTTAAGCGTTTGGAGCAGCAGAATTGCGAAAAATTTTTTGCCCTCTCAACCATTTCTTGGCTTCAAACTCCCACATCTCGCGAACGGATTGACCTAACCCAAAAATTCCTATTGCATCTGAAAGTAGAAACTCGCCCGATTACAACGGTATGTGTATTTTTTCCCTAGGCCATTCTGGTTAAGCGTTTGGAGCAGCAGAATTGCGAAAAATTTTTTGCCTTCTCAACCATTTCTTGGCTTCAAACTCCCATATCTCGCGAACGGATTGACCTGACCCAAAAATTCCTGTTGCATCTGAAAGTAGAAACTCGCCCGATTACAACGGTATGTGTATTTTTTCCCTAGGCCCATCTGGTTAAGCGTTTGGAGCAGCAGTATTGCGAAAAATTTTTTGCCTTCTCAACCATTTCTTGGCTTCAAACTCCCATATCTCGCGAACGGATTGACCTGACCCAAAAATTCCTATTGCATCTGAAAGTAGAAACTCGCCCGATTACAACGGTATGTGTATTTTTTCCCTAGGCCATTCTGGTTAAGCGTTTGGAGCAGCAGAATTGCGAAAAATGTTTTGCCTTCTCAACCATTTCTTGGCTTCAAACTCCCATATCTCGCGAACGGATTGACCTAACCCAAAAATTCCTATTGCATCTAAAAGTAGAAACTCGCCCGATTACAACGGTGTGTGTATTTCTTCCCTAGGCCGTTCTGGTTAAACGTTTGGAGCAGCAGAATTGCGAAAAATTTTTTGCCTTCTCAAACATTTCTTGGTTTCAAACTCCCATATCTCGCGAACGGATTGACCTAAGCCAAAAATTCCTATTGCATCTGAAAGTAGAAACTCGCCCGATTACAACGGTATGTGTATTTTTTCCCTGGGCCATTCTGGTTAAACGTTTGGAGCAGCAGAATTGCGAAAAATATTTTGCCTTCTCAACCATTTCTTGGATTCAAACCACCATATCTCGCGAACGGATTGACCTAACCCAAAAATTCCTATTGCATCTGAAAGTAGAAACTCGCCCGATTACAACGGTATGTGTATTTTTTCCCTAGGCCATTCTGGTTAAGCGTTTCGAGCAGCAGAAGTGCGAAAAATTTGTTGTCTTCTCAACTATTTTTTAGCTTCAAACTCCCATATCTCGCGAACGGATTGACCTAACCCAAAAATTCCTGTTGCATCTGAAAGTAGAAACTCGCCCGATTACAACGGTATGTGTATTTTTTCCCTAGGCCATTCTGGTTAAGCGTTTGGAGCAGCAGAATTGCGAAAAATTTTTTGCCTTCTCAACCATTTCTTGGCTTCAAACTCCCATATCTCGCGAACGGATTGACCTGACCTCAAAATTCCTGTTGCATCTGAAAGTAGAAACTCGCCCGATTACAACGGTATGTGTATTTTTTCCCTAGGCCAATCTGGTTAAGCGTTTGGAGCAGCAGTATTGCGAAAAATTTTTTGCCTTCTCAACCATTTCTTGGCTTCAAACTCCCATATCTCGCGAACGGATTGACCTAACCCAAAAATTCCTATTGCATCTAAAAGTAGAAAACTCGCCCGATTACAACGGTGTATGTATTTTCTCCCTAGGCCATTCTGGTTAAACGTTTGGAGCAGCAGAATTGCGAAAAATTTTTTGCCTTCTCAAACATTTCTTGGCTTCAAACTCCCATATCTCGCGAACGGATTGACCTAACCCAAAAATTCCTGTTGCATCTGAAAGTAGAAACTCGCCCGATTACAACGGTATGTGTATTTTTTCCCTGGGCCATTCTGGTTAAGCGTTTCGAGCAGCAGAAGTGCGAAAAATTTGTTGTCTTCTCAACTATTTTTTAGCTTCAAAATCCCATATCTCGCGAACGGATTGACCTAACCCAAAAATTCCTGTTGCATCTGAAAGTAGAAACTCGCCCGATTACAACGGTATGTGTATTTTTTACCTAGGCCATTCTGGTTACGCGTTTGGAGCAGCAGAAGTGCGAAAAATTTGTTGTCTTCTCAACTGTTTTTTTGCTTCAAACTCCCATATCTCGCGAACGGATTGACCTAACCCAAATATTCCTGTTGCATCTGAAAGTAGAAACTCGCCCGATTACAACGGTATGTGTATTTTTTCCCTAGGCCATTCTGGTTAAGCGTTTGGAGCAGCAGAATTGCGAAAAATTTTTTGCCTTCTCAACCATTTCTTGGCTTCAAACTCCCATATCTCGCGAACGGATTGACCTAACCCAAAAATTCCTATTGCATCTGAAAGTAGAAACTCGCCCGATTACAACGGTATGTGTATTTTTTCCCTAGGCCATTCTGGTTAAACGTTTGGAGCAGCAGAATTGCGAAAAATTTTTTGCCTTCTCAACCATTTCTTGGCTTCAAACCACCATATCTCGCGAACGGATTGACCTAACCCAAAAATTCCTATTGCATCTGAAAGTAGAAACTCGCCCGATTACAACGGTATGTGTATTTTTTCCCTAGGCCGTTCTGGTTAAGCGTTTGGAGCAGCAGAATTGCGAAAAATGTTTTGCCTTCTCAACCATTTCTTGGCTTCAAACTCCCATATCTCGCGAACGGATTGACCTAACCCAAAAATTCCTATTGCATCTAAAAGTAGAAACTCGCCCGATTACAACGGTGTGTGTATTTCTTCCCTAGGCCATTCTGGTTAAACGTTTGGAGCAGCAGAATTGCGAAAATTTTTTGCCTTCTCAAACATTTCTTGGTTTCAAACTCCCATATCTCGCGAACGGATTGACCTAAGCCAAAAATTCCTATTGCATCTGAAAGTAGAAACTCGCCCGATTACAACGGTATGTGTATTTTTTCCCTGGGCCATTCTGGTTAAACGTTTGGAGCAGCAGAATTGCGAAAAATATTTTGCCTTCTCAACCATTTCTTGGATTCAAACCACCATATCTCGCGAACGGATTGACCTAACCCAAAAATTCCTATTGCATCTGAAAGTAGAAACTCGCCCGATTACAACGGTATGTGTATTTTTTCCCTAGGCCATTCTGGTTAAGCGTTTCGAGCAGCAGAAGTGCGAAAAATTTGTTGTCTTCTCAACTATTTTTTAGCTTCAAACTCCCATATCTCGCGAACGGATTGACCTAACCCAAAAATTCCTGTTGCATCTGAAAGTAGAAACTCGCCCGATTACAACGGTATGTGTATTTTTTCCCTAGGCCATTCTGGTTAAGCGTTTGGTGCAGCAGAATAGCGAAAAATTTTTTGCCTTCTCAAACATTTCTTGGCTTCAAACTCCCATATCTCGCGAACGGATTGACCTAAGCCAAAAATTCCTATTGCATCTGAAAGTAGAAACTCGCCCGATTACAACCGTATGTGTATTTTTCCCTGGGCCATTCTGGTTAAACGTTTGGAGCAGCAGAATTGCGAAAAATATTTTGCCATCTCAGCCATTTCTTGGATTCAAACCACCATATCTCGCGAACGGATTGACCTAACCCAAAAATTCCTGTTGCATCTGAAAGTAGAAACTCGCCCGATTACAACGGTATGGGTATTTTTTCCCTAGGCCATTCTGGTTAAGCGTTTGGAGCAGCAGAATTGCGAAAAATTTTTTGCCCTCTCAACCATTTCTTGGCTTCAAACTCCCACATCTCGCGAACGGATTGACCTAACCCAAAAATTCCTATTGCATCTGAAAGTAGAAACTCGCCCGATTACAACGGTATGTGTATTTTTTCCCTAGGCCATTCTGGTTAAGCGTTTGGAGCAGCAGAATTGCGAAAAATTTTTTGCCTTCTCAACCATTTCTTGGTTTCAAACTCCCATATCTCGCGAACGGATTGACCTGACCCAAAAATTCCTGTTGCATCTGAAAGTAGAAACTCGCCCGATTACAACGGTATGTGTATTTTTTCCCAAGGCCCATCTGGTTAAGCGTTTGGAGCAGCAGTATTGCGAAAAATTTTTTGCCTTCTCAACCATTTCTTGGCTTCAAACTCCCATATCTCGCGAACGGATTGACCTGACCCAAAAATTCCTATTGCATCTGAAAGTAGAAACTCGCCCGATTACAACGGTATGTGTATTTTTTCCCTAGGCCATTCTGGTTAAGCGTTTGGAGCAGCAGAATTGCGAAAAATGTTTTGCCTTCTCAACCATTTCTTGGCTTCAAACTCCCATATCTCGCGAACGGATTGACCTAACCCAAAAATTCCTATTGCATCTAAAAGTAGAAACTCGCCCGATTACACCGGTGTGTGTATTTCTTCCCTAGGCCATTCTGGTTAAACGTTTGGAGCAGCAGAATTGCGAAAAATTTTTTGCCTTCTCAAACATTTCTTGGTTTCAAACTCCCATATCTCGCGAACGGATTGACCTAAGCCAAAAATTCCTATTGCATCTGAAAGTAGAAACTCGCCCGATTACAACGGTATGTGTATTTTTTCCCTGGGCCATTCTGGTTAAACGTTTGGAGCAGCAGAATTGCGAAAAATATTTTGCCTTCTCAACCATTTCTTGGATTCAAACCACCATATCTCGCGAACGGATTGACCTAACCCAAAAATTCCTATTGCATCTGAAAGTAGAAACTCGCCCGATTACAACGGTATGTGTATTTTTTCCCTAGGCCATTCTGGTTAAGCGTTTCGAGCAGCAGAAGTGCGAAAAATTTGTTGTCTTCTCAACTATTTTTTAGCTTCAAACTCCCATATCTCGCGAACGGATTGACCTAACCCAAAAATTCCTGTTGCATCTGAAAGTAGAAACTCGCCCGATTACAACGGTATGTGTATTTTTTCCCTAGGCCATTCTGGTTAAGCGTTTGGTGCAGCAGAATAGCGAAAAATTTTTTGCCTTCTCAAACATTTCTTGGCTTCAAACTCCCATATCTCGCGAACGGATTGACCTAAGCCAAAAATTCCTATTGCATCTGAAAGTAGAAACTCGCCCGATTACAACCGTATGTGTATTTTTCCCTGGGCCATTCTGGTTAAACGTTTGGAGCAGCAGAATTGCGAAAAATATTTTGCCATCTCAGCCATTTCTTGGATTCAAACCACCATATCTCGCGAACGGATTGACCTAACCCAAAAATTCCTGTTGCATCTGAAAGTAGAAACTCGCCCGATTACAACGGTATGGGTATTTTTTCCCTAGGCCATTCTGGTTAAGCGTTTGGAGCAGCAGAATTGCGAAAAATTTTTTGCCCTCTCAACCATTTCTTGGCTTCAAACTCCCACATCTCGCGAACGGATTGACCTAACCCAAAAATTCCTATTGCATCTGAAAGTAGAAACTCGCCCGATTACAACGGTATGTGTATTTTTTCCCTAGGCCATTCTGGTTAAGCGTTTGGAGCAGCAGAATTGCGAAAAATTTTTTGCCTTCTCAACCATTTCTTGGTTTCAAACTCCCATATCTCGCGAACGGATTGACCTGACCCAAAAATTCCTGTTGCATCTGAAAGTAGAAACTCGCCCGATTACAACGGTATGTGTATTTTTTCCCAAGGCCCATCTGGTTAAGCGTTTGGAGCAGCAGTATTGCGAAAAATTTTTTGCCTTCTCAACCATTTCTTGGCTTCAAACTCCCATATCTCGCGAACGGATTGACCTGACCCAAAAATTCCTATTGCATCTGAAAGTAGAAACTCGCCCGATTACAACGGTATGTGTATTTTTTCCCTAGGCCATTCTGGTTAAGCGTTTGGAGCAGCAGAATTGCGAAAAATGTTTTGCCTTCTCAACCATTTCTTGGCTTCAAACTCCCATA
This sequence comes from Ptiloglossa arizonensis, assembly GCF_051014685.1. Classification (NCBI taxonomy): domain Eukaryota; kingdom Metazoa; phylum Arthropoda; class Insecta; order Hymenoptera; family Colletidae; genus Ptiloglossa; species Ptiloglossa arizonensis. The sequence goes on along the minus strand of NW_027479252.1, from coordinate 890 downwards.
TCTCGCGAACGGATTGACCTAACCCAAAAATTCCTATTGCATCTAAAAGTAGAAACTCGCCCGATTACACCGGTGTGTGTATTTCTTCCCTAGGCCATTCTGGTTAAACGTTTGGAGCAGCAGAATTGCGAAAAATTTTTTGCCTTCTCAAACATTTCTTGGTTTCAAACTCCCATATCTCGCGAACGGATTGACCTAAGCCAAAAATTCCTATTGCATCTGAAAGTAGAAACTCGCCCGATTACAACGGTATGTGTATTTTTTCCCTGGGCCATTCTGGTTAAACGTTTGGAGCAGCAGAATTGCGAAAAATATTTTGCCTTCTCAACCATTTCTTGGATTCAAACCACCATATCTCGCGAACGGATTGACCTAACCCAAAAATTCCTATTGCATCTGAAAGTAGAAACTCGCCCGATTACAACGGTATGTGTATTTTTTCCCTAGGCCATTCTGGTTAAGCGTTTCGAGCAGCAGAAGTGCGAAAAATTTGCTGTCTTCTCAACTATTTTTTAGCTTCAAACTCCCATATCTCGCGAACGGATTGACCTAACCCAAAAATTCCTGTTGCATCTGAAAGTAGAAACTCGCCCGATTACAACGGTATGTGTATTTTTTCCCTAGGCCATTCTGGTTAAGCGTTTGGAGCAGCAGAATAGCGAAAAATTTTTTGCCTTCTCAACCATTTCTTGGCTTCAAACTCCCATATCTCGCGAACGGATTGACCTAAGCCAAAAATTCCTATTGCATCTGAAAGTAGAAACTCGCCTGATTACAACCGTATGTGTATTTTTCCCTGGGCCATTCTGGTTAAACGTTTGGAGCAGCAGAATTGCGAAAAATATTTTGCCATCTCAGCCATTTCTTGGATTCAAACCACCATATCTCGC